>NC_041410.2:86227181-86367181 GCF_900747795.2 Erpetoichthys calabaricus | reverse complement strand
TGTGCTTTCCTGACATCTTAGTATGTGCAGTACATTTTTAAGAGCAAATGCTTATATACTGTACAGTAAAAAACTTCTTATCTTTTTACGGTAATAGTAAGTTACATTATGAATATCCATTCATCTGTTTTGTATCTGATTCATGGATGCAGGCGAGCCAGTGGCTATCTCGGAAGTATTGGATGCAAACTGCAGGCAACACTGGGCAGAGTACAAGTCTACTACAAGACATGCTAAACAGACACGTGGAGCCCTAAGGCAACAGTGTTACCCACTGTGCTGCCAGAAGCATTTTATCTGTTTTGGCTTTTATAACCAACCACTTACCACATTAATTTATCCAGCATAGTGTAGCCTCTAGGCATAGGAGGACTAGAGATGAACAATAATATTCTTTCATCAGCATACAATAATGGTGGATTGTTTTTTCAATATCAATCATTTTGGTACATGGATGATTTTCCTGATAAAACATGCCTAAACTAATCAGTATACATTTCTCCTTTTTGGTTTTTTTTTATATAGGAAGTAAAGAAACACAATAACTAATTTCATAACTGTATGCAACAGGCTGGGTTTTGTCATATTTGTCCTTTTAGTTAAACAACCATTGTAAAGGGTATAGCGGTAAAAAAAATGTAATGATAGACTTAGTCCTTGGTTATCTGGTTTTCTTTTACAGAATGGGATTCATGTTGAATCAGTCTGGTTATCTTCACTCTCATTCTCATGGACCAGTTGAGCCTCAGCGCAACAGTGAACAACGACACAGTCACTCTCAGACGAATAGCAGTCTGGCAGTACGAGCTGCCTTTATACATGCTTTGGGTGACTTGGTTCAAAGTATAGGTATTCTGATTGCTGCTTATATCATCCGCTTTAAGGTAAGGATCTTTTTTTTTAAAGTATACATTTGGTTTGAAATATCTCCAAAGTAATATTATTCTGGTTAACACAGGCAATGAGAGTAACGATCTTAAGGCTGGTGAAATATGCCCAGATTTTTTACTTTTTTTTGGTCAATTTTCTTGCCGGATGCTGTAGTCGTTTTGAACACATTTAATCACAACGAGATAGGACACGAGAAAGGAACCACCCTGCCAGTCCATTGCTAAACAAGTTTTGTAATAAATGTATTTGGTAATTTACTTATTACATCTTCTTAAAGGCATTAGTCCTACAGGACGGTGTTATTGTCAGAAAGACATTATGGACACAATGTCATGATGTATAATATTGGTGCTTTGGATACTTTAGTGTACTAATGCATTAATTTTATAATAGGATTTTTTCATAATAGTTTAAGAGTGTGTATTGGTAATTCAATAAATACTGTATATGTATATTGCATGGTGGTTGCAATTAAATGCAAATCTAGTTGTTTAAAAAAATGCCTATGCTGGTAGCATGCCAGACACAGTCATTTCTGTTTGGCAAAAGCTGGTATCTGTGTACACTCAGAAGAAACGTAACATATTTGTTTATAAGTAACATAGCTTTGCTAGTTTTAAGATAGATATTAAACCTGTTAAGCAAGTTTTTCGAATATGAATAGTAACCAAAAGACTACGACCTGAACCAGTGTCTATAAATTACCTTTGTCTATTTATTTTTCCAACACATTCATCCCTCCATCAATCCCACTTAATCAAATTTAGGGTGGCAGGGAAAAGACGCCCTTCCTGTCAAGTACTTTTGGTGCTATAAGTAAACAGTAGGCCTTTGAAGACTTTGTGCTCAGCACTTCATTCTTCTGCTTTTAAATCCACTGGAGACTCCACAGTGGACACCCACACTGATGTGCTGGAAATTTAAAAAGGGGAACCGTGGAGTGCTGCAAGGCAGGGAAGCGCTCGTTTATGTGGCACAACAAGGAAGTGCACAATTTTGTGGGACATTGAAGAGGCTATAGTGAGATAGGGGCAGGATGGGGTTGAGTACTTTCTTCATTTGTTTTAGTGCCAGTACTGACATCTGAAAGCTGATATAGGTACCAAAGTCAAAACTTTAGTACTGATCCAACACTATTGTGAAATATTATGTTTTTATACATAAATGCAGCTGCTGCCTCGCAGTATGGACACCTGGGTTCGCTTCCTGGGTCCTCCCTGCGTGGAGTTTGCATGTTTTCCCCGTGTCTGCGTGGGTTTCCTCCAGGTGCTCTGGTTTCCTCCCACAGTCCAAAGACATGCAAGTTAGGTGCATTGGCGATCCTAAATTGTCCCTAGTGTGTGCTTGGTGTGTGTGCGCGTGTGCGTGTGTGTCCTGCGGTGGGCTGGCACCCTGCCCGGGATTTGTTCCTGCTTTGCGCCCTGTGTTGGCTGGGATTGGCTCCAGCAGACCCCCGTGACCCTGTGTTAGGATATAGCGTGTTGGAAAATGACTGACTGACTGACATAAATGCATGTATAATTCATTGCTGAATTAATGTACCATTACTTTCTTTTATCACGCATTATTATAATCCCACTTTGCTAAATCATTTTTCCATTCCTGTGGCACAGTGTTGTAGACTAAGGGTGTGGCAGACTTTTGTTGTTTTCTCTCAACTAAAGCAGATTGAGGATTATCTTACTGATTTTGATTTGATTTGCATTGTTGTAAAGTTAAATAATGCAACAATTTCACTCGACAGCCTGAATACAAGATTGCTGATCCTGTCTGCACATACGTATTTTCTTTTCTGGTGCTATTCACTACAATTCGTATTATGTGGGATGCTGGTATTATTGTACTAGAAGGTGAGTTGATAACGTTTTTCAATATACTGGACTAATGCTTGGTCTAACTTATATTACTGTGACTATGGGTGATAGTTCAGCTTCATAGCTGTTTGTGTGTTTCGGTTTAAATGTGATTATGTTATAATTTATATACATGCATGCAATTGTAGTTGAAGACCTATACATTTTTTCCTATCATGATTATAAGAAGCACCATTCTTCATACAACCAGTTTATAGACATATGTACATGGATAAAATGAACTTCTGTAAATATACTATCATGTGTTCTTTCATATAAGTCATTTACTGTAGCTACCTTCCATATTTTAACTGATCTTTTACAGTAACAACCAAAAAAAAAGAAAAATCATATTCCAGTATGAACTTAAAGTAAGTTGGATCAGAAATTCTCAAACATTTTCTTTCTGCAATGCCATTTTGGGGACGTGTGCTTTCATCACCCTCCCATACCTGGCAAATATGAATATGTTAAAGGTTTGGCTTGGCCAAGTTTCAATTTTCTGATAATCAGTCGCTTCTTTTTTTAGTGCACATGTTAGAGAAAAGCACATAATCAGTAAAATGATATGCAGGATATACCTAAGTCTTCAGTTTTTTTTCTCTTGAAAGTGTATTTCAATAAATCATAAGCTTAAGCCCTAGCCACTCTAAACTGGATTAAGCAGGTTCATTAATGGACAGAAAGATGTTCTCTGTAATTCGAGAAGGAAAATGGAATTATATTCCTTTCAGTGTGATTTATTTGATATAAAACCTGTAGTGCAGAACTAAATATCTAGATAGGAATGTTCTATAGCAGAGTTTGCAGTCAATACAAATGTATATTTACATTTTGAGTTGATCTGGGACATTTAGTCTGATTTTCTGCTGGTCCTCCACATTACTTTTTTGCTGTCCTACACTAATGGCATTACAGGGGGCACACACATTCCCCTATTTCAAAGATACCAAAGTACGGAGTTGAAGGTGGATCTTGGGTTGTGGTCAGAGTTACCTCCTTGTTGATTTTACCTTAAATGTGCATGCATATTTTTTATGACTGTGGCAACTTTAGACACAAAATTCTGTTTTGCTGCATGTGTTGAATTATTATAATGTTGCAGGTGTTCCAAGACATTTGGATATAACTCACATTAAAGAAGACCTCCTAAAGTTAGAGGATGTGCACTCAGTGGAGGATCTAAATGTTTGGGCATTGACATCTGGAAAAATTGCTGCAGTTGTTCATTTACAGCTTGGTAAGCAGAATTTAAAGAGGTAAATTACTAAAACCTGATGATGCCAGCTGTATCTTTCTGGAACGTTATTCTCATTTCCCTTATCTAGCACTTTTAACATCATTTACCAAAAAAATAATCAATGTATGCAAATAAAAACCAAGTTTGTATTAGCAAAGAGCATCATTTAACTGGATTCTTCCTGAGTTGTCATTTGAGGATAACAGAAAATTGTATGCACAGTAATTGTTCTTATTTTTATACATGCTAGCTTACAGAAACCAAAAATATGAATGTAAAATACAGAAACAAAAAATACTCATCTAAAATGCCCTTGTGTACTAAGTGAATTTTGGAGCCATATTCCAGAAATGTACTATAGCGACACGCTTATTATATAAATATTTCTAACCATGCCAACAAAATTTAGTAGAAACAGAAATATCTAAGCGTTATTAGTAATAAACATATGTCAACCAAGGACCAAAGAAAAAACAGAACAGCAGCAATGCCCTGCTTGCTTATAATCATGCAATATTATATTTCAAACATTTACAAAACTGAGTTTGCCTTTTTACATTTTTGCAGCAAATTATTTATTTTCCATTTCAAAACAATAACTCTTCGGTTACTGTTGGCATGATACGACTTGATGATGAGGGGCTTGATCTTATTTTCCTTTAGTTTTGCTTTTGCTTCACTTTACATTTTTTTTGCTTTAGTGAAGATTCTGTCATGATTGTTGCTGTAGTGGTACAAGGACAGTACAATTTTTTTGAACTTATTCGAAGTGTGTTCCTTCCTTATTCCATTACTAGCGGTTAGCAACAGCTATTAGATACATGCAAGCTTTTCCTTTGGAAAGTGGTACCCTGTAAATAGGAAAACTTAAAGATAATTTTATTAGCCAATTTTGTTAAGTTGTGAAGTAACCCTGAGCTATCCTCTCATTTTGTTAAACAAAAAAAAAAAATTAGCTCAGCCAGAAATTGCATTGTGCAGTTAAATTTGTAACACATCTACATCTGGCTGCATCTCTTAAGCTTCTTTTGACTAACACCCACAGAACCAGTGATACAAGAGATCAGCGTTATATTCCTGGGGGCTCTCCCTGTCTCTACCCGATCTGTGCTACATAGTGAGGAGCATAACTTGCTGAATCCAACAATGAATACACAATGTACAATGAATCTATGCAGAACAACAAAGTAATTTCATAATATACTCAATAACAAGTTGTTTGTTGGCTCAAAAAAAATATAAATGCAAATTTGTCTGGAGTACCAGTCAGGTAGTGACATCACGCATGCTTGTATATGCCATAAATTATTCACACATGCGTGAAGCAAATCAAGTAGTGCCATAAAATGTGTGGTGGACTATCCTTAATGTACACATGCATGAAAGTTCTGCACATGTATGACACAAATTTGCCAGGTAGCTCAGTTAAGGTAGTGACAGCTAATTTCTCTGTGACGTCATGCTGACTTTACAAAGCATCATGAGGCACTGGGAAAAATGTTTGCCTAAACCAGCTGCATGTAGAATTTTCAGGGAAACATTCACTGAACAAAGTTACTGGTGAACCCAGAAACTTCGCTGTGAAAAACACTTTGGCGAAATTCACAGATCAACAATAATTGTAATATATTCACCAAAACTGTAATTTTTGACAGATGTCTATTTTGTTTTCTTTAGGCTTGGAATGTAAAAGCTGAAGTATAAGAATATATGTCTATATACAACTATAAACATATCAAAATGTTTAGTATTTATTTGTATCCATAAAAATAAAACATATGTGAATTAAAATATAAGCAACTATTGTCTGAAAACTTACTTTTAAATGAGATATGTATTCTATTTCTGTTAAACGAATATATATTTATTCATTTTCATTTTTTATTAGTTAGTCAAAATATAAAGTTTAATACTGGAAGAGTGAGTTTAGTGCTCCTGCACAACTTAACAATGAAAGATGGTGTTTATGATATCTTAATCTGATAACTTTAAAATTATTTGGTAACCATAGTGTTGTTTTATATCGTCAGAAACATGATTGTCTAAAGACAAAAAAATGAATGTAAAGCTACTATTGTTTTACTCTGGACTCCCCTGTTTTCCTCCCATCTCTAAAAAGTATGGATTCCTGTGTGTAAGTGTGGCCTGCATTTGACTAGCATCCCATTTAGACCCCTCCAACAACCCTAGCTTTGATTAAGAGAGTTATGTTACGATAGATATCTCTTAGTGTTGTTTTGTGATTTAAAAAATAAGTAAGCAATCTTAATCTTTTTTTTTAGTTCCAGAAAGTTCAACAAAATGGGAAGAAGTTCAGGCAAAAGCAAGACTTCTACTCCTGCACACGTATGGCATGTACAAGTGCTCCATACAGCTACAAACCTTCCGACAAGGCGCAGCTTATTCGTGTAGTAGATGCCAAAGTTGCTGACAGAACGCTGCTCCTCATCTGAGGCTGAGATCAACTTATGCATATCTGAAATGCAAGACTTCAGCATTTTGGGTTTCTCTGGGAGAAAGAATTTTTCCTCGCCAAGCTGAGGCCTGCCACTGTGTGCACCCTCTGACTTTCCAGTGGACTATTCTTCCCAGGTTTTTAATGATAGAAATCTGGATCACTAAATTTGTTATGTTGCACAATTATTGGAGATAGATTGTTGAAGGTGTACAGAACTGCCAATTTTTAAAAATTTTGCCAAATAAATGTTTTTGTTTTTATTTCCTTTCACATGTATAGAGTAAAAGATATGCACAACAATGCTGAATACATTTCTCAGATACATAGGCAAAAGTGTTAGTTATCCAAAATAATGATATATAAAAATTTGTATCTAGGATTTTTTTGGCAAGCTCAAAAGTATTTGTGTCTCCTAAATTCTTTTTTTCTTTAATTTGATATACCAGGATCTAATTATTGACTTTTTTAAAACAGTATTATTGTGTTAACACACTCACAGACCCCTCCAAGTCTCAGGGCTTTCTCTGCAGGTTCCTGTGTGTGGGTTGCTGCCTTCTAGTGACACTTTGTGTCATACTATAGCATCAGAAATTATTCTTTAAATCTCTTTATAGTGTTAAATCAATTTTTTACTGCCAATATTAATACAAGTTAGTTTTATGTGAAACTCTATACATAAACTCTCTTTAAGAACAGCCAAGCTATGATTGACATGCACCACACAAGGCTCTAGTTTCCTACTTCATCTCTTTTTCCTCTTTATGCCTTTTCCTCACAACATTTGTGTCAGTATTTGGGTAAAGGAAGCTGGACTATCACCACCAGAGATTTAATTACACTATTTACCAGCAGGGTTAACCCTGATAACATATGCCATTGAATTTTGGAGACCACAACTTTCAGTACAGCTCCAACCGCACAAACCTGTTTAAGGCAGCTAACACCCAAAATGTACAAGCTGTCGTGCCATACACTTTATGGTGTTCTAGCTGATCTCTAATGGTAAACAAAATTATGCACTTATGAGCCTGCCAGATGCAAGGTGCTGTCACAAAGGATTTAATTAAAAAGGGTCGTCCACTTGGGCCAGTGATCGGCAGTATCTTTTGTCACTTTCACTTAAAAGCTCATTTTTCTGATGCACCGTTTATCTTTAAAGGCACCTGCGCCCAATGCAATAAAAATGAATGCCTTTGGACTTAACTTCTATTGGGTCTTTAACCTTAGGGTCCCCTATTCCATTATGCATATATTATATACTATCCACATTATATACAAATTTATGTTTATCATTCAGTAGCAAAGACTCAAAGTGCTTGGAGAACGTGCACATTTAAGACTTAATAGTATGATAATTGTTTTCTATGCCTTAATTCCTTTTTTAACTGACCTTCCATTTTTGTTGAATAATTTAAAGCCTATAAGCATCTTAATGCATTTAATTTTTTTTTTTTACTTATAACAGTAACTGATGATATTTACGTATGCTAGTTTATTTGTTTTGTGTTTTCTCAGCCATTCCTACCATTCTATACATGACCAGTGTTTGTTCATTTGAAAGTATGTTTCAAATGTGCTTCATTCATGCCAAAGTTGGTTTGATAGTTTACTACTTTAATGTTTTTTTTTTGTGAATTTAAATTTGAATTGCTTACAAATAGTGGGACATGTTCATTATAAAAGTCATCATAAATTTTGATTTTATTATCATGTGCACTACAGATATATTATACTGTGTCTGCTTGTGCAGCAAACATTAATATCACATAGCGTTGAAACGCTCCTGTTTGTTAGGAGTGGTAACATGGCATTAGTTAACCACCGTTAAGATTTTCTTTCATTTTCAGCTGAATCTTTTCAAACTTTATGCTGCATTTGCACTTTCTTCAGCCTGCTGACTGTGTTCACAGTAGTCAGGTTTAGTCTAGAAGATTGCTCAAAATAAGCAAAGTAGATTTACACTTGGATAAATTTTTCTTGCTGTACATTCTGTTGTAAAATTGAACAGAATGTGAGGGCGTAGGGTTATACTGGGCTAAAATATCGGTTGTCTAATATGTAATAAATGCTAAATGTTGGCTTGTAGTCTGTTGAAAAATTCAACAGAAATGCTGCTTTTACTTTGCTGAAATTAACATTTCATAAATAGAATGTTGGAAGAATTAAAGCTTTCACTACATTATCTCCAACATGTAATTTCATACAAGACACTTTCTGATGGCTTTTAGTTTGGAGTACATTGTGTGGATCGGAAAGATACCTGACTGTAACCAAGTGAAAAATGCTGCTTTATATTATTAAATTACTAGGTTTTAATTTGTAATGTTATTTCTAATTACAATATATATATATGCACTTTTCCAATTTATTTAGAATCATGTAAATGAAAAGAGCCTGAAAATAAATTGTATCTGATAAAAACAGTTTTTCAATTCAGTTTCAGTTTGGTATTTTGTCAGTGTCTTGTTTAATGCCTCATTGAGTGATGTCAGATGTTTAAAATGCCAGCTTTCATCAGTTAATAACATATTAAGAGTAGCTCCAGTTCTTTTTTCAGTGATACATTACCCACAATGCTGTATTGTATGATATTGACTTTTTGTTCTTGTATCTGCAGGTCTGTCTGAAGCTGCAAATGATTGCAGAATTTTTTTTTGATCTCAAGACCCTTTAACTTTTGTCCTTTTAGAATGAAGTTTATACCCATGGTGACAGAGATCTGGTAATGGGGTATTTGCATAATAAAAAGGTATGGTGGGTTCAGAAAACATTCGGTACCCTTCACTTTCTGTACACTTACTTGTATTGTACATTCAATGGACATATTTGCTAATTTTGATCATTGGAGGCCAGGGTATATCACCTTGAGCTGTTCATCATGTGCCTCAAACCATTCCTGGGCAACATGTGCAGTGTGGCAGAGTGGTACATTACCCTGCTGAAGTGATATTCAGGTAGGTGGTATGCATCAAATGGGTGCATGGATGCAGGATTTCCCAGGAGAACATTACCCAAATTAACTGGCTTGTCACCTTCCTATAGTTCATCCCGGTGCTCTTTGTGCCCCAGGTAAAGAACGTGTATGTGTCTGACTATCCACATGGTGCAACAGAAATTGTTATTTATTAGACCAAGTGACTTCATTCCATTGATTCAAGGTGCATTTCCAATGCTCACATGTCCATTGTAGGCTCTTTCGATGGCAGACAATGGTTCACATGAGCAATCTGACTGGCCTGTGGCTACAGTCTCATACTCAGCAGAGTTCAATTCACTGTGTATCGTCACACACTACTCACATAACCATCATTAACATTATCTGCAATTTGTGCCACAGTTGACCTTTTGTACCAGACAAGATAGTCTGCATTGGTGAGTCTTGCTTGCCCAGTACACTTAAGGCTTCTGGTGGTCTTTTCCTCTTCGGACCACTGGCAGTACTTGTACTTGTAACTGTGTGCTCTCACAAAGCCTTTCCATTTTGGAAATGATGTGACTTGGTTGTTTATCCATAATGCTTTGGCCTTATCAGCGTGTTGAATTTTTTGTCCAGTAGATGGCAGCAT
Organism: Erpetoichthys calabaricus; assembly: GCF_900747795.2. Taxonomy (NCBI): domain Eukaryota; kingdom Metazoa; phylum Chordata; class Cladistia; order Polypteriformes; family Polypteridae; genus Erpetoichthys; species Erpetoichthys calabaricus. Next base: position 86,357,173 of record NC_041410.2, on the reverse strand, counting down.
TTCCTAAAGGAATAGCTGACTCAAGTAGCAGTTTGCAATCCGCTTCTCTGGTTGTATGAACTCCTTATTCCAAATGTTTGAGTCTTTTCTTTAATATGAAACATGTTGGTATATTTGCTATTTAAGGCAATTTTAATTTTTTTTTATTTCTCTTTTGCCCAGAGTAAGCAATTTCTGATGTTTTACAGTGTACAAAAACTGAAAGTTACAGAATGTGTACATATTGTCACAAACTAGCTTAATCCAATCGAGGGCTGTGGAGGGACCAGAGCCCATCTTATTGATGCAGACTGCAAGAAAGTAAATGCCTTGAACAATACTGTAAGTACTGGAAGTGTAAACAAAAATAAGTCTAAAATAAGGTGTGGGGGTTAATGAAGAGAGTTTCACGGTGTATAGATTTTACAAAATGTCTAGCTATGATTTTGGAATATTATAGCTATCGGTTAGTCAAATGAGTTTGATGGACTGAATGTCTCCATGTTTGAAAAATGTACTGTCCTTACAATGTTGAACATTCCAAAATAAGGTTCAATATTTTGTTAATATCACTCATATTTCTTCTGTGTATACCTGTATTATCTCTTTTCATTATTTGTTCAATTAATTCAGACTTTATTTTGCCACTGAGGTGGAACTTTTTTTATGTAATATAAATATAATCAACTGAGAGTTGAACAATGATGGATTTTAATAAATTGCTTTTCATATAACAGCTTCTTACCTATATATAGTCAGTAGTGCAATGTAACTTAAAGGCAGAATGAAAATATAATGTAATATCGTTTAAAAAATTAAGTGCTTGTGAACTTTATAGCAGATTTGACATGGCAGGGGAAGAACATGTTTTATGTAGAGAATCGGAGGATATTGGAACTTGCCCGCTGCCGTCTTAAATATATAAAATAATGTAGAATGTCTATCTGTCTGCCTGTCTATTTTACTTATACAGTCCTACACTCTTTTGCCCAATCTGAACCAAATTTTGCATATTTGTTCTCTAGGACCATACAGACAAGGCAGATTTTGGAACCCAAAATTTGGACCCTGGTGGTTCCAGTGTTTTTTTTGTTTTATTTTTCCTGTGTGCTACAGTTTGCACACTAGTAAGCTTTAATTAGACAAATAAATACAAAAAGAGAACAGAAACAATATGTGACATCCCTATCAGCAAATCTTGATGTGCACCACATCTTTGTGTAAATTTTTCTTTTCTGCTTTGTGAAATGAGAAGATCTCTAAAGACACATTGTTAAAATCTAATACTAACATATATCTCTTGGTTTATGGCTTCATTTTGAAGAACCAACCCAAAATTGTAACATGTTGACTGCCACAGTGGCCAGAATGTAAATGTGTTCCAGATACCCCATATAAAATTGGTATTCTTTTAGTATAATAATTAAATGCATTTTGTTATTGAGCAAAATTCATAAAAATATATTTTCTGTAAATTTTGAATTTATTGGTAGTTGGCAGATTGAACAGAAAATTCTCCTAAATTGTAGTTGGCAGTCAATGTGTTAAATTCCAATGGAATGACAAAAAGAAATATGAGAATAATTTCATAAATGCAATGAATTCTGAACCTGCCTTTATATGAGGAAAATATGTGACAGGTATTTTTTTTTTTTTAAATATATTTCTTTTCCTGCTTCGTACCATCCTCCCAGATTTGCATGAAACATTAAGCTTTTGCATTTGCGTAACTTTGTAGTAGTGCACATGGCAATACCTCCAAAGTGAGTTAGGATGCAGGACATTGTTGATGGGTTTGCTAGGTGGCTGTATAAATATTAGCTGAGAACTCTGAAACTGCTTGTCCACTCCTGCAGATATGGTACATAAATAGAAAATTACCTAATACTGTAGTTGCATGTATTACTCATTCACTCTTGTGTAACAAAACCTTGACAAACTCTTCTTTCGGTCTTCATAACATGTACAAAGCATCAGTTAAGAGTTTATTCATCTCTGCAATGTGACCTACTAACTGAACGTCACTTTGGAGTGGCCTGAGGTGGCCTAACTGAGACGCATTTCTCTTGATATTTCATATTTAGTATAAAACCTGTGACTCATTCATAATAACAAGTCATTTTTCCTGCATGTCAATATGCCACACAGCAGAGTGATGGATACCCCATTTACTGATGTTTTAGAGCCTTTGTTAAGGTCTTGATATATAAGAGTAAATGAGTGATAGATACATTTTTGCAGTACCTAAACCAGTAGTGTAGCCAGAAATGTGTCGGTGGGTGGGCATATATGAAACTATGAGGGTGAATAGAATTTCACTCAGATTAGATGGTTTATAGAACTTGACCATCAGTGGCCAAACGAGGGGGATCCTCTAAGAAAACCCTGCTCGGTAAAAAGCCATTAAAAATAAAAATCTATAATACTAACTTAAATATCAAAACTGTTTTACATAAAATATATATTAAAACAGAAAATTGATTGGGTGGATGGGGGCTCTAAGTTTGATCGCCGTTCCACGCCCACCTTTGGCTACGCTACTGACCTAAACTAAAATGCTACCAAGATTTCACGCACTTTGTATAAGAGACAACACTTGTAATTCTGCTACTATCAGGTGCATCATCTGGGCCAGAACTGGCCAAATAGGCCCCGCGTCAGCCTCAAAACTATATAACAAATAACTGCTTAACAGGACATTACCAATGTGTATTTTGGAGCATTTCAAGCAAAATGCAGAAGATTATGAGTGCATATTTTATAATACTGCCAAACAAATGCACTACCCGTCAAAAGTCTGGACACTCACAGAAAGTCATGTTTTTGATAGAAATTGAGATTTTTTGATTCAAAATACCATTAAACATAGCCAAGATATTACTAGTGTTTCTAATGGCTATTAGTTGTTCCAGTGACTGATTTTTAATTTATTATTCACATATAGCAGCAAAGCCTCTTTTGCAGCAGCAGTTCCTTCAGGGTCCTAATGGTCAACTTCCTTAGCTTATCCTTAATTAGTTATTATAAATGGCAATTGGTTATTAGAGAAACCTTTGTAAGTGCAATCCCACTGCTGACACCTGCTATTCTGTTCACTTGAGTTGCAGGGTACAGTGGAGCCTCGGGTCATGACCGTAATTCATTCGAAAACTCTGGTCGCAACCCGATTTCGTCGTGACCCAAAGTCATTTCCTCCAATAGGATTGTATGTAAATACAATTAATCTGTTCTGGACAGTACGAGCTAAATGTAAATTTTTTTTTTAAAGATTTTTAAGCACAAAAATAGTTAATTATACCATAGAATGCACAGTGTAATAGTAAACTAAATGTAAAAACATTGAATAACACTGAGAAAACCTTGAACAGAGAAAACTAACATTGCAAGAGTTCACGCTACAGCCTTACGAACCGATTGCTGTAAACACTTTTTTTTAATGAGTTTTAAGCACAGGGAAAAAAAATAACATTTGAAAAATCCGTAATTTATACAAAAACTAACCATAAACAACCAAGAAAACTAACCTTGCATGAGTCGAGTTCTGGCATGAAGGAAGTGAGGAGGAACTGGGTGGAGAGGAGATTACAGTTTTGAGGTAAAGTCCCTCTGCGCGATGCACATCTGACTGAGAACAATGTACTGTACAGGTACAGGGAGAGACTGAACACGTGTGTAAATCATCGGCGTGTACGAACCGGAAGGGAAACGAAGTAGAGCACAAAGAGTTCACAGCAAATGCACAGGGAGATACTGAACACGTGCGGAAATCATCGGCGCATACAAACCGGAAGGGAAACGAAATAGAGCACAAAGAGTTCACAGCAAATGCACAGGGAGATACTGAACACGTGCGGAAATCATTGGCGCGTACGAACCGGAAGGGAAACGAAATAGAGCACAAAGAGTTCACAGCGAATGCACAGGGAGAGACTGAACACGTGTGTAAATCATCGGCGTGTACAAACTGGAAGGGAAACGAAGTAGAGCACAAAGAGTTCACAGCAAATGCACAGGGAGATACTGAACACGTGCGGAAATCATTGGCGCGTACGAACCGGAAGGGAAACGAAATAGAGCACAAAGAGTTCACAGCGAATGCACAGGGAGAGACTGAACACGTGTGTAAATCATCGGCGTGTACAAACTGGAAGGGAAACGAAGTAGAGCACAAACAGTTCACAGCAAATGCACAGGGAGATACTGAACACATGCGGAAATCATTCCGGCGCGTACAAACCGGAAGGGAAACTGGCTTGTTCGTCACCCGAGTGTGTGGTCGTGAACAGATGCAAAAGTTTGGCGAACGTTTTGGTCGTAACCCGATTTGTACGCGGTCCGAGACGTTCGTGACCCAAGGTTCCACTGTACTGGTGTTTCTAAAGTTCAGTTCTGAGTTCAAAATGAAACTGCTTTCTCAAGGAACATGTCAGTCTATTGTTTGTTTTTTTGGCAGATCAGTCTATTGTTTTTTTTTTGGCAGAATGAAAGTTAATCTATGTGACAGATGGCCAAGAAACTGAAGGTTTCTCTCTATTGTTGTCTTGATTGAAAAGGGCACACTGGATCTCACAAGCACACAAAAAAAGAAGGGGGAGACCCAGAAGGGCAACTGCACAAGAGGAGAAGGACATCAGAGCCTTTAGTCTGAGAAACAAACACCTTACAGGTCCTCAGCTGGTTTCTTCCTTAAATACACGCCAAATGCCAGCGTCATCTGCAACAAAAGAAAGGCGACTCTGGGATGCTTGCCTTAGAGGTAGAGTTACAAAGAAAAAGCTGTATCTGAAACTTGTGAATATAATGAAAAGATTAAAATGGGCATAAGAACATAGGTATTGGATGGAAGATGACTGGAAAAGCGTATTGTGGTCCGCATCCTGCAGTCATCTCTTCTCTGTTGCAGGTGACGCTTGGGGTTAAGCAGTTATATGTGAATAAGTAATTAAAACTCACGTCATTTCAAGCACTAATAGCAATTAGCAATACTAGTAATGTCTTGGCTTTATTTTATAATGAATTTAATGGTATCTTGATAAAAAAGGGTATCAACTTCAATCAAAAACATGAACATTGCTGGTGGCACCCAGACGTTTGACTGGTAGCGTACAACATAGCTGGGTAAAATCTCTGAAGTTTCATTCCGTATGTGGCATTAAGAAATTCAAGAGGTGTCCTTTCAGGTTTAGAAGGGACACACCACATATCTTCTTCAGAAGATTCAGTTGACACTCAAGGGCTTTATGTGTTGTTGTTGATGTTTGCTATTACAAAACAATTTGTCCATAAACCATTCTGGGCTCCCCACCAGTCCAGGGCCCGGGACCATCGTAGGTGTCCCTGACTACTACTAAATTACTTTTAGATCATCCCCATGCTTCCACCAAGAGCCCTACGCTGGGGTGACTGGCTTAAGTGATACAAAGACAGTCATGGCATCACTCTCATCTTGCATCAACTTGCATTCCCTAGGAAGGAATGTGAAGGAAACGGTGCTTTATAGTTAGCCACAATAAAACTTTTTTGTTGTTAAAATCCATGGAACCAAACGAACTAAATGCTTCACCCTTAGGCATATATTTACAGTAAGTGACCGGTAGAACAATCTTGGCCCATTGAATCATTACTCGTTTAATGTGCTTGTTATGTCACGTCATAGAAACGAAGTGCGAGATAACAAGTATGGCGGGTGGTGCCCATTGCATAACTTTACTGTAATTACAACCGTCTGTCCTTTCATTTCACTGAACTCGTTAAACCGCCTTTTAGCTGTTGCAAGTTTAAAATAAATGGAGTAGTTTCCTTGTTGGATGCTTTTATCTAAAGCAAATTGCAAAGTACAGGTATGGCACTATTGTTAATATATTTCTATTTTTTTTTTTATCACTGGCAGGTAAAGTTGCTTACTCACTGTCACACATCATAGCCAGCAGTAGTGGGAATTAAAATGGTGGCCTCTTGTTTTGCTCTCAAAATCTTCAACCCCAGGGGCCAATTCAACTGACATGGTGTATAATTTGTTTCAAAGAATAACTTTGCCCAGAGGCACTGGCACAGTTTTCATGGAAAATGGTTTTCAGACACAAGAAATGATACCAGATCTGCTGTAAGGCCAGCAGTGTTTTGGTTCAAAGTCAGATGTAGTAGAATTGGGTAAAATCCACATGTTTGGAGATGCAAGCAGCAATGTGTTATGCCAGGGTGGGCACACAGGTACCTAAAGGTGTTCCACTGTGCATCTAACCATGTAGTGCGCAACTGTGGTCTGTACAGACCACCAGACTGTAATTAACATCTCAGAATGTTAAATGTTTTCTTTATCAGTGTCAAATCCTGGGACATGACTGATCCAAGGAGGGCGCTGTTCATCATATGAGATACCAGTGATGAGTGTTCAGGTTTTGCCCTGTTTAAAAGTTAAAGTCTCCTCTATTTATAATTGGTCAAAGTGACTGGCTATCATAGATGGTGATGCTTGACACCATGACACATCATTTGAAGGTTAGCTTGTTTGTAATTGTTGTCCTGACTTCACTGTTGACTTTGTTTTTTCTACTCTCCAGCCCCAACGCACGAGAAGGTCTCATTGGTGAAGGCTGCCGCATACCAGTGTGGGCTGCTGAAGCCTAACACCAGCCCAAGTGTAGTCAGTGTTGGTAAAATTGGCACAGTGAATGGAATCCTATCTCGGGTGCTCACAGAAAGGTTCAAGACATACAGTACATGCAGGAGATAGAAAAGGTTGCTACGAAGGACGTTCATGCAGTCTGCTGGTCCCAGGTCCGTCCAGATGGCTGTATAAGCTGCTCCTCATTCATTGTCTGCATCATCCCATTGTTGTGGCAGTAAAGCCAACTATGCTGGGGAGCTAACAGTTTGGCTTCAGTCACGTTAATTTGTTTGTAAGATGGACGAATGTGTTTCTGAGGCATCCTTGGTATCTTACAATGGCAGTTGACACCATGATCAGACCTCTCCGTGTTATCATTTATCAATAGTCAGCTTGATGCATGGCTCTCTAGTGGCATTCGTGAATCTACTCGACCAGTTGTTTTCATGCCTGACTTTGCTGACTTCCACTGCATTTTCATGCAAACCGGACCACTGCTTATGGATGGCACTGCTTGTTCATGTCATTGGATGCGTAGCTCGTGTATATGTTTGCATGCGCAGGCAAGTAATTGATTCAAATAAATCTTCCGTACACATACATTGATGGCTCAGGTCCAGGTTTAGACTACTTTCCGGTTCAAAAAATAGACAAAAACACTCCTCTGCTAATTAAGTCTCCTTCTGTATCACCTTTCACGTCTGGGAGGACCAGATCTGATTGCAAAATATTCAGTCACAGGATGTAAACTAATACATCCACTTTAAGAAAAGGATAAGTGTTTGCGTGTCTGTCTGTTTGTTCAGTTACTGCGTCTCTGTTAACCCACAGATGGTGCATCACAATCATTTGTAGTAATAAGATGAATTACTAAAAATGTTTGTGATGTACCATCTGTTGGAATGACAAATGCAGTGCATGTTATTATACAAACTAGCACTGCTTTTACGAATTCTATACTAAATGACATACAACAGAAACATACGCACTGCATTTGTCATTCCAACAGATGGCATATTACAAACATTTGTAGTAATGCATTTTATTACCACAGATGTTTTGTGATGTGTTATCTTTTGGAATTACAAATACAGTACGTATATCTCCGCAATATGCCAATCACAGACATTAGCACTGCGTTCACAAATCCTATACCAAATGGCATATAACAGAAACATATGCATTGCATTTGTCATTCCAGCAGATGGCACATCACAAACATTTGTAGTAATGCATTTTATTAATTTTTCTGCCTTGTGTGCTCTACACAGCTTCACGTACTTACAGAGCATACACAGACGCAAAGCAGTCTGCAACTCTGTCATCTCTTTCTCACTCTCTTTCTCTGTCCGTCTCTTTCCGCCTCCACTCCTCCAGCAAGCTTTGTCCTCCACCTCCTGACTCTGGCTCTTGGAGTTCCTTTGTAATAATCTCAGGACGTACTTCAGTGTCCCCAAAGGCATGGCCTGGAAGCAGTTCTGGGTAGGGCTAGAGCCCCGCAAAGTAGGGATCCCCAATCCCCACAGCACCCAGCAGGGCTGAGTCACAGAACTCCAATTCCCATGATGCCCTGTGGGAAACTGTGGCGTTGCCGCAAACCAGGAGGGCTGCCATCTAACACTCCGGTGGAGATAACTATCTCTTCCCCAGTCCTTCTGTCTCCTGGGTGTACTGGCCAAGTAAGGCTGCCAGCCATCCTTTTCAAGATCCTACATGGCTTTTTATAACTCGCTGGGGATTTTAATGGGATTTCCCCCTTTAGTGTGCATTTTTGCAAATGCTTTTTGGACTTGTGTGTTTTAGGACTCCTAGTCACAACAGGAACACATCTTCAAAGGACATGTTCAAAGCAGGGTTGTCTTAACAGCATTATAGGCCCCTGGGCAAAGCAGTGCACTGGGGCCTCTAACTACGCAACCACTCACCAAGTCGCAACATACATAGATTAGCATGGGGCCCCCAGGCAACTGCCGAGCCTGCCCGTGCTTTAAGACGGTACTGATTCAAAGTATAACACAGCAATAAGTAAAATAACAACACTATGGCCTGTCTGGGTATACCTAAATGGGTCCAAAACCCAGTCTCACAGGTGGGTCGTCTGATCCACCTGCCCACAAATGTGTCACAAACTCTCCAGTTACTGTTTCACTCAAACTCTGGGCTCTCATCCATCAGCCAGCTAAGCCCTTGCCTTGACTCAACTCCTGACTCTAAGCTCAAATAGGATACTTTAAGGCCCAGTAGTCACTGTCTGGCGCACTGGAGAATTAACATCTGGGAACCCCACCCACCTGCCAGGACCTATCAGCCTGGTGGTCTCTGTTTGTTTTTAATGACGGGCAGGTACACTCTTTGTCTGACTGGATGTCTCTCTCTCTCTCTCTCTCAAGTCCTTATTTAGTCCATCTCTTCCAGGCAAGTAACATTTCACATAATTGTAAAAGGAGCCTGAACGACACTCTAACCGTCAATTTAGTATAATGATGTGTAGATATCTGTTGCGATACCAGTGTTCATTTATGCATTCTATTAATAGCTTGCAGCTCCACACCCTCTCTTTCTCCTCTGTCTCTAGTATTTGACTTACCCAGCGGCCCTCAAGCAATTTTTACGTTTCCTTATTGGGTTTGTCTTTGGGCCACCTCTTTGGGTGTCACTGTGTTAATTTTGGCAGGTGAATTGTTCTTCCAAGGAGATCTTCTGACACATTTTGAGCTGGCAAAGATACGCTACAGTGAAACCTGGCTCTGCTGAACTGTAAATTAGCAAAGAGCAGTATTAACGCACCCATTAAAATACTCTTGAAATGTGAAAATTAGGACTGATCAAGGAAAGCAGTGTGTAGTAGTTTTTACTTCCATTTGCCCTTTGTCTAAAGCCAATTATCCATGCATTAAAGATTTTGTGGTAGCTTTTCTCATCGCCAGCAGGGGTAAAGCAGGCACCAGCACAGGACAGCAATGTTGAGTCTGCAAGGGCACATTCATGCACCCACTGAGAGAACCAATTTAAAACTGCCAATTTACCTAGCATACATATCTTTGGGAAGTGGAGGAAACTGAGGCACCAAGTAAACTTCACACAGACATGGAGAGAATGTGAAAAAGACAATGACCGGGCTGCGAATGAGAGCTTGTAAGGCAGTAGCCATAATAATTGATGGCCACCTTAATACAAGGACAAGTGCCTGTGTATCTGTGTGTCCGCCTGGTTGCTCTTTCTTGGCCAGATGGTGCATTACAAAATTTTGTAATAATGCAATCCATTCGTCATTCCAACAGTGGGTGTATCACAAACATTAACACTGGGAGATGGTATTGATTGTTTTAAAAATCTGTTCTTGCATTATTGCTTGTATTGTGTTTATTTTATTTCCCCTTTTTACAGCACTTTGGCTTGACGTCTGTGGTTTTAAATGTGCTTTTATAAATAAATCTGATTTGAAATCTGCTTTTATGAATCCCATTTCAAATGACATATAACATGAGACATGTGCATTGCATGGAGCCTTGCAAACACTAACTATGAGGTCTAAATTGATTATTTAGATTTCAGCCTGACTTAGACAGGTAGCTCAGTTATTTTTTAATAATTTTGCATAGATTTAAAAAATTCTGTTTTCACTTTGTCGTTCTGTGGTATTGAAAAAAAATAAACGGAAGTTATTTTAGCGTAAAGCTGAAACTGGGAAAAAGTGAAAGGGCCTGAATACTTTCTAAAGACATTATATTTAAATGAAATGTCCTTCAAATGTATTCAGCTTGTCCCTTGATCTGTCCTCACAGCTTCTTCAACTGACTCTTAAACTGAAATAGGTCAGCATTCTTGTAAAATAATCCAGAATGAAACGGTTATGCTTTGGTTCATGATTTTCCTCCCACACCTTCATAGATATACTGGTTAGGTTAACTGGCGGCGAATGTAAGTGACAGGGACCAAGCGCTCCGTCCAGTGTTGGTTCCTGCATTGCGCCCAATGATGACGGGCTTTGTCTAACTGTTTATTCATGGTCACCACACACTCCCTGAAGCGTTTGTGACGAGTCTCCTTCACTGAAACTGCAGCGCTGTTCTTGTTTAATGTCACAAATCCTGTCTCATTCCGTCTACAGTGTTTCTTGTCTTAAAGCGTATCCACGACTGGGGATCGCTAACGCGCCCGTCGGTTGCTAGGCAACAATAACGCCTGACGCTTGACAAAGTGGTTCACAGCGCAGTCGTCCGCTGTCACTTGTTTAATGGCTTGATTTACACTCCTTTACCTTCCAGGCAGAGGCAGAACGAAGTGTGTGATTTTATAATGAAATGTTCGAGTCACTCTCCGCTTCACTAGCAGCACACACTGATAGAATGATGGCAGGCGTGGGGGTGGAGGGGAAGCCAGACAGCACACGTTGAAATGTCCTGGAGGGGCTCGCTCTCTATATTACAACCAGCACTGACCGCGTCATGCCGACAGCAGAACAGATATGGTGTTAGATTATTGCCGTATGTCCGTGGGCGACCAACACGCATTTTGTGTAAGCGCAATTAGTTTTGCAAGAGCGTGTACAACATGTATTGGTACGCATGCGTGGCATACTTTGAGCGTAAGCCACTCATATTGCACTTATGCGTAGCATCATTTGAGTGTCAACTGTACGTTTTGCACGCGGACATTGCCCATTTTAAACGCGAGCGTCACATTTTGCTCGAGTTTTGTAGTCAACTGCATTTTTGGCAGCGTTCTTGTGGATCGCTACAGCCAGTGGCAGTTATTTGATACCCAAGGCGAGATCTTGCACGGGCACCCCTCAGTGCCACTGGATGAAAGACAATGATTTGCAAATCCATGCTTCCTTACCCCTAAGGATGACATAGTTTTGGATCGCAAACAATATGTTTTGCACGAAAGATATTTTGAGCGCGAGCGACGCATTGTATGAACGCGTAGCACATGCTGCCCACGAGTTTGCACATGCGCATAGCGTATTTTGACAGTGGACGATACGTTTTGTAAGTGCGCACTGCACATTTTCACGCAAGCGTCACGTTTTGTAGTCAAGTGATTGTTTTTGGCAGTGTTCTTGCACATCGCTACAGCCTTTTATCCCATGTGATGCCCTAGTTAAGAACCTCCTCGGGCTCCCCTCCCTGCGATCCGGAAGGAAATGCTTTTTAAATCCATACCCGAAGCCGAATATCAGCCAAAAGTCAGTGAATGGGACACATTCTGTGAACGCTCAATACACTTTATCCTCAAAAAGTCCTCCATATATGGGTGACTACAAAACCTAATACTTGCACACTGACTTTTGGGGTCTCCAACTCCGAACCTGGGGGTTACATGGCTGCAGGTTTTCATTCTAGTCCCTTTCTACAGTTTTTGCTGCTAATTAACTCTTTTGCCTTAATTTTATTTGACCTGCCATTTAAGACTCAGACCTCTTAATTACTGTATTTCAATTATTTTAATTAGCAAGCTTCCAAACAATAATGAGATACAAGACAAGCCAACACATGCTGAGGATCCTGTGTCCATCATAACTGAAAACAAAGAAAGGTGAAGGCCTCAGTCATGTTGACCTGCTCAGGGTCACAATACATTATGACAGTATCTTATATAAAAGAAAATCAGAAAACAACAAGGCATGGAATTAAATAGCAGGTGTAATTAACAATAAGAATTTGCTTCTAATTAGGAAACTGGTTGGAATGAAATTGGGAGTTTAGCTGGCTCACTAACTTTATATCTCATTTCTGTTTGGGTGAAAAAAGATAAAAAAATGAAGGAATTTAAGGAAAAAAATGAGCATTTTTAAGGGCCCAGTCTTTAAAACCAAGTCAATAAAAATGAATGCGAAAGAAGTTAATTAGCAACAAAAACTGGTTACTAATTAAGAAAAGGGTTAGAATGAAAGCCTGCAGCCACAGTAATGCTTCAGGACTGGAGTTGGAGACCCCTGCCATAAGATAGGTGCACCTGAAGCCGAGCGTTTTCACATCACGCGTTTACATTTGTTTATTTGGCTGGCGTGTTTATCAAAGGCGACTTACTATATTTGAGATATGATTGGTTATGTTTCTTTTGTTTCTCTCAATTAGAGCGCAGACAGCTGAAGCGACTTCCTCATGGTCACACAGTGTCAACAGCAAAATTCGAACCCACAACCTTAAGGTCTGAAGTGCAAAGCTGTAACCGCTAAACCACCCTGCCTGTAAGATTTGTGGTGAAGTAGGAAGGGGGTTTGAGGAGGGATGGTTAGAGAGGTGGGCGATGAGGACCTCCATGCACACTTAAGATCCGTTAAGTATCTGACAGCTCCCTCCGCACCCACAAAGTGAACTGAAATCCTGGCCTCCGCACAGGCAATGACTGGATGTGGAATTTGACCTGAGAGAGAGTGCTGGAGCCGTGGGGCAGCACTGCTAATCACTGTGCCACTGTGCTACCTCAAGGCTGAACATAATTTCTGTTAAATAAATAAAAGCTTGAGGTCATTAAGGTTTGTTTTTATTTTTTTTGGTTCCAGGTTAGTGCAGGCTCGCCATGACATGTGATCAGCGTCTCTTTTCCATATTTAATGCACTCTGTAAATATTTCATGGCCCACACAGAATACACTCAATGCTGATGATGGGTTTGAATCCTGTTGTGACTTGTAGTTTAACTGGTCCCCCTGATGAAGTTTAGAACATCCATCCATCCACGTCCTGTTTTAAGACTTTCTAATATAGAGGAGTGATTCTTACATTAGCATCACACTTTCAAATCTCCTTTATCCAATTCAGGGTCACAAGGGTCCGGCTCTGTACCATTAACATTAGGAGAAAGGCAGGAGTCAACTACAGGCAGACTGTTAAATCAGGAATTGCCAGCTGACTGGAGACACACACACTTTTGGGAATATGGAAGGCAAATCCACACAACCACAGAGATAGTGAGTAGGCATGGGGGTCAAACCCAAAAATGCTGGATCTGGGAGGGAGCTGCACTAACACTGTTACCATGCCTCACTACCTTTTGCATTTAACTAGAACATTTTTGTGACAGCGTGGGTAGGCTACACACTCCCTGTTGCCTTCGGGAATCTCTTGAACCCGTCACCGTTGATAACATAACAAAGGATGAGCCGGACAAATGAGGACACATAGAAAGGGTTGGTTCAAAAAAGGTGATAAGTGCTTTTATTAAAATACAAACACAAAAGTGTCCACTGTAAATGGTGCAGTGAAATCTTCTCCAATAAATAATCCATCAAAACAGTGTTAAAACCAGGTCAACGAATAATCCCTTAAAAATGAGGTTAAAATCCTAAAGCTGCAATCTGTCCTTTTAAATCGACGAGCCCTGGCACATTCCACTACAACTTAACCGACACGGGGACTGGCAGTAGAGGTGACACCCAACTGACAGGCACAGCCAACCTTCTCTCCTCGGTCCGGGTCCCTGCTGTGTTCCATGGCTCCCAGTAGGGCACTGCGCTGAACTTCATCTCTCTTAGGCTGTCTGTTGCCCCAGCAGGGTGCCGTGCTGAGTCTCCCCAACTCCTGGTGCCTTCACCGGACTTAACGTGGCAGAGTCACTTGAGCAGTATGTCACTCCAGCACTCAGCTAGAGTGGTCTTCAGCCCCTGAGTGTCAGCCACAAGCTCTCCCTCCCTGTCTGTCTGCCTGCAGCCACTGCGGCCCTCCAGGACTGGAGTTGGAGACCCCTGCTCTAAAGGAATAATGAGGCGCCTGAGTGACGATTACACTTGGACGGGTCTTTGCAGTCAGCCAGGCACCCCCAACCATCCCTGGCGTGAAGCGTGTTTGCACACCCACCAAAAACCGATTAGAGTCTGCACTTTTGCAGGGTGTGATTTTATTTATTTAAAATTATCCCAACACCACAGACCACCTATGTTTTATTGCTTTTTTTCCCCCCATAAAAGTAGTGTATTTTGCTTTATTGTACCCAGCTGGAGTGGCACTCATAATTTTGTTGTCATTTTTATTTTTTTACATCCATCCATCCATCCATTCTCTTCCGCTTATCCGAGGTCGGGTCGCGGGGGCAGCAGCTTGAGCAGAGATGCCCAGACTTCCCTCTCCCTGGCCACTTCTTCTAGCTCTTCCGGGAGAATCCCGAGGCGTTTCCCAGGCCAGCCGGGAGACATAGTCCCTCCGGCGTGTCCTGGGTCTTCCCCGGGACCTCCTCCTGGTTGGATGTGCCCGGAACACCTCACCAGGGAGGCATCCAGGAGGCATCCTGATCAGATGTCCGAGCCACCTCATCTGACTCCTCTCTATTTTTTCTTACAATAATATTAAAAACTTTCTATTCTGTTCCTATAACAAGGATTCATTTTGTGGTTGTGTATTTCTCTACCACATCTTTTCGTCAGTATAGGAATAAGATATATGGGCTAAAGGGAAAAGACAAATGGCCACAAAAAACTGTGCACTCCAGCTTCTGGTGTCAATTCAGAGCTGTGCTCTGGTCTTATGTTCTTGGCTCTTGACTCACTGGAATACTACTGTAATAAAAACAGAAGAAAATGACAAATGAGAGGAGACCATTCAGTTCATCAGGCCCGTTTGTTTAGCTAAGAGCTAAGATGTCCAAATGTCTCATCCAGATGCTACTTAAAGGTTGTCAGGGTTTCTGCTTCAACTCCATGTCTCGGTAGTTGGCTTCAGAATCAAACAACTCTTGGCATAAAGAAGAGCTTCTTGGCTTCAGTCCTAAATGCACTTCCCCTTAATTTCCCTGATGGTCTCAAGCATGTGATTCTGCTAAATCAACTTTACTGATGCCTTTCAGAGGTTTGAAGACCTCTGCTTGAGACTAAATAAGGTTTAATTTTCCAGGGGCCTCATGTATAAAAGGTGCGTACGCACAGAAATGTTGCGTAAGAACGTTTCCACGTTCAATCGCGATGTATAAAACCTACACTTGGCGTAAAGCCATGCACTTTTCCACGGTACCTCATACCCTGTCGTACGCAAGTTCTCCACTCGGTTTTGCAGACTGGTGGCACCCAGCATCAAAGCAGTGCTACTGTTCCTGTGTGGTTACCCTTTCTTAGATCCACATCCACGATGGCGGCTTTATCAAATACACTGAAATTAACTGCATATTGTTCATAAATTTAATGCATCTGATTGTATTTAACCTTTAACAATATAAAGGTCCACAGAATGGTCAAACTATTCTAAATACCATAACTGCTTTAGCGTTGTTACTCTCACTGCACCTTCTTCTTCTTTTGTCAGCTGCTCCCGTTAGGGGTTGCCACAGCGGATCATCTTTTTCCATATTACTCACACTGTACCACTCGGAGTATTTATATCACTGTATCTGAGTGTGAATCACAGATCTACAGTGATCGGAAAGAGAATTATCGGTATACAGCATCAAGCACTCGCTGCCTCAGCCATTCGCTATCTGAACTGCTCTCATCCAACCAACGCTTCTCAGCCTTTCCTGTTCGGACCTCACGGTTCACAAACAGTTTCATCCCAAGAACTATAAACGCACTCAATCAATCCATCAAGTGCTCCTTGTAGAACTGTTTGTACTTGCAAGTTACCGTGAGGTAATTGTACTTATGATAGTTATAATATTGCACAACCTGAGCCACTTTTTAAAGCGTGTATTTACATATGATGATGATATCATTTTTAAGATGAAATGCAGCAAAATATGTTGATTATATAATACAGATAAAACTTTAACTTTAACTACACGGTGCCGCAGCGCTAACGATCTTGAGCTTCGTTCACGGTGTGTTCCTGCCTCGCACTGTTCTCATGCTGTGGCTGGCACAACACTGGAAGGATAGATGAATAGAAAAATTAAACATTACGAAGACATTTCGATGTTCCTTAAAAGTTTTGAAGAATCGGCGTTCTAAGCTTACAGATAGCTTAACGTCTATTACAGAGCTGATTGTGTGGCGATTGGGTATTTTAGAAAGAAAAGTAAGGACAGGAATTTTGGGGTTAGTACGTTTGAAAGAGACAGTACTTCTGTGATAAAACATTTCATTGAAGGTCGCACATGGCGCAGCAAGCATCTTGCTGTAAGACATGAACAATCACTGCGCCACCGTGTTCCCATGTTTAATAACATGCTTTAACTCATATCATCATGAAAATGATATCACGTATACTTCTCAGTATTTTAATTACTCAGAGAGCTGTAATATTACGAACGTAATGGATTCTGTGTCCTGTCGGAGGAAAAGCACGTAGTGATTCAGGCACATAGACCTCATATAAGATCAAATACACAACAAAGCATTTAATGTGCTACTTTAGTTACGATGGGATTTGAGAAACTAGTAAATTAAATGATTTTAAGATGAAGTTTATGATGTTCTACTTTAATGACAAAATAAACTATGTGATTGAAGTGGAAATTTCGAGATTAAAGTTGACATTTCGTGCTTTTTTCCCATTGTGCGCCTTTTTTTCCACTGTACCCCAATAAGTTTTCATATGACACTCAGATGGTGGGCTACGAGTCTCCTTTTCACACCGACTTTGATATGTGACAACTTCTATTTTATTTCGGGCACTGTGTGACTTTGTGAACTTGAACTTTCGAGTTTCTCCGACACGCTATGTCACTCGATCAACTTCCTTTTGTTGCTTATATAACTGTTTAAACCAACAAAGAGTACGTTTTTCTTTGCCTCCATTTGGTATTCGCTGAAATTCTTCTATTTTTCCTCGTACTTTTGCCATTGCCTTTTCACAGAACGCTGGGCTTAAGGGCTATTTATATTGATTTACATATTCAAAGAGGCGAAATTCTGGGAGGAGTTGGGGCGGGACAGCAGGCGCGTGTACGTGCGTTTATTTCCACGCTGAGCGGGATTTATGTAGCGGAAGAACGCGGAAGTTGGCGAACGCACAGATTCCTGCATCTGGATTTTTCTGTGCGTACACACATTTCGGCTTTTGTGCTTACATCATGTTATAGTGCGAATTCTACGCACGGCGTTATTCATGAGGCCCCAGGTCTGTCACAGTATGACTAGTTCTTAAAGGATAAGCTCTGTATGTTTTTCAAGTCAAACTTATTGCTACACAGCACCCTCTATAATGTTGAGGACTGTGGTGTAGCGGGTCCACAGCTCACGTCAAAAAGGCCACTTTATAAATAAATAATCGCCGTACTCACGGCTTAGCGAGGGGTTGTGGTATGTGTGGCAAGAACAGTTCCCAGGTGATGTGTGATGTGGACGGTCCTCACTAAAGTGCACAGATGAGGAGTTGTCTACATCCGTAATTGATGCCGGGAGCTGCTACTTGACACATCTGATCCATGTCCCCGTAATTAAATAGAAGAGCGCGGCGGCTAGGAAAAGGAAGGTGAAAAAAGAAGGAAGGAAGAAAAAAAACGAATGTTAAGTTAAGGGTGAAGAAGATGGCAGGAAGCAGGAAGGAGAAAGTGAGCGAGTACAGACTCTCAAATGTATGCAGGCAGCTGGGAGAGGCGAGCCCGAGTGGGGTGTTTGGCTGGCACCCGAGGGCTGACGGTAGTGGTCGCTCCTGCTGAGCACTTGTTGGGAGCAGGAGTGACAGGGAGAAGGTTGGCTCGCCGCAGCAAAGGCAGCAGGAGTCGGAGATTGGAGTAGAATCCCCAGCGTGATCGTCCTGGCCATTGGGGGAAGCCAAATCTTGGTCCGGAATTGGCTGAACGAAGCCAGGTATCGGGAGGCCACCAGACCAGAAGAGTAGAAGAAGGTCAGCTGCATGTAGGGTGACTCCCCTGGTGCATAGCCTAAACGGAAGAAGCAGGGGAGTCACCAATAGAAAGGCACCGGCTTGATTTTAAAAAGACAGCTTCCAGCCATTGTTTTAACCTCGTTGTTTTTAAAAGATTTTTTATTCTAATGGATTTTAACTCCCACTAATTCACTCATTTTAATGGATTATTTATTTAATGAAGACTTTGATGCGGGGCGGCACGGTGGCGCAGTGGGTAGCGCTGCTGCCTCGCAGTTAGGAGACCTGGGGACCCAGGTTCGCTTCCCGGGTCCTCCCTGCGTGGAGTTTGCATGTTCTCCCCGTGTCTGCGTGGGTTTCCTCCGGGCGCTCCGGTTTCCTCCCACAGTCCAAAGACATGCAGGTTAGGTGGATTGGCGATTCTAAATTGGCCCTAGTGTGTGCCTGGTGTGTGGGTGTGTTTGTGTGTGTCCTGTGGTGGGTTGGCACCCTGCCCAGGATTGGTTCCTGCCTTGTGCCCTGTGTTGGCTGGGATTGGCTCCAGCAGACCCCCGTGACCCTGTGTTCGGATTCAGCGGGTTGGAAAATGGATGGATGGATGGACTTTTGATGCACTGCACTTTATTTAATTTGGACACTTTGTTGTTGCTGTTTTAAATAAAAGCACTTGGCACTTTTTGCACCATCTCCTTGCTTTGTTGTGCCTCAAGCTCATCTGTGACATTACTGACGGTGTTGGTTTCAAGGGCTCCCAGAAGCAAGATGAGAGCATGGAGTGAACTTGCATCGTCACAGGGACAAAGACCCATTTTTCCTTGATTTACTTGTCCTCTGCTTCACAGTTTAAAATGACAAATCACACAATTCAGATATTGTGATTAAAATGCACATTGTTAAAGTTCATTTAAGGGGATTTGCATACATTTTGGTCACACTGTGGTCCCTCCATTTCAGGGCACCATAATGTTTGGGCCAGTTGGCATCACAGGTGTTTGTGATCACTCAGGTGGATTTCATGGCTTCATAAGAGACCTTGGCTTGCTTCTTCCCTTTGGTGTCTGGAGTTGCCATGTTGTTCAACATGAGGACAAGAGCTGTGCCAAAAAAGTCCAAGAGGCCATTATGAAAACCATTGAAGACATCGGTAAAACCTCCAGATGACCGAAAACAACTGTCTGGAATATCATGAAGAAGAACAAACACACTGGTGGGCTCGGTGATCATAAAGAGACTGGTAGGCCAAGAAAGACCTCCACTGCTGATGAAGACAGAAGAATGCTCATCATGGTCAAGATAAAGCCCCCAACGCCTGTCCGACGGACCAGACACAGTCTTCAGGGGGCCGATGTGTGTGTGTCAGAGACAACTATCAGCACAAGACGTCATGAACAGAAACACGAAGGCCACATTACAAGGTGCAGACCACACAAACAGGACGGCCAGATTACAGTTTGTGAAAAAAGGACTTCAAAGAGCCTGCAGAATTCTGGGAAAAGGTCTTGTGGACTGAAGAGACAAAGATGAACCTCATCAGAGTGATGGCAAGAGCAAAGTGTGGAGACGAGAAGGAACGGCACAAGATCCAAAGCAGACCACCTCAGCTGTTAAACATGGGGGTGTTATGGCTGCCACAGGTCCTGGCACACGTCACTTCATTAATGATGGATACTGCTGCAGTGGCACAAAAAATTCTGATGTACATGTATGTAGAAACATCTGATCTGCACAAGTTCTAGTAACTGCCTCTAAACAGATTGGACGACACTTCTTCCTACAACATGATAATGAGCCAAGCAGGCTGCTGAGGCCACACAGGAGTTTGTCAAAGCTAGAAAATGGAAGATTCTTGAATGGCCAAACCACTCGGCCAATCTCAACCCAATTGAGCAGGCCTTCCATATATTGAGGAGAAAATGTAAAGGGACAAGCCACCCAGAAACAAGCAGGAGCTGAAGATGGCTGCATTAGAGGCTTGGCAGAGCATCACCAGAGAAGACCTGCAGCACCTGGTGATGTCTGTGAATTGCAGACTTCAAGCTGTCAGTGCATGCTGGGATTTGCGACAAAGAACTAAACATGATGACTGCTTTAATAGACCTGCCATTGCTGTGTCCCAAACATTTATGATGTCCTGAAATGAAGGGACCACAGTATGACCGAAATGTCTACAGATTCCCTTAAATGAAAGTCTGCCACGTGCATTTTAATCACGATGTCTGAATCGTTGGATTTGTAATTTTAAACTGTGGAGCAGTGGGGGAAATCAAGGAAAATGGTTCCATGCCCCAAACCTTATGGAGGGCACTGTAAATGGTGTGATCTTGTTAACACAGCCGGTTGCTGCTTTGTTTCTGATGTCTCCAATAGTTTTAAAAATTGGTAGAAAGAGAACAGCATCAGAGGAAGAAAAAGGTGAGGCTTCTGCTTTGGACCACATGATGGGGGGGGGGGGGGGGGGGTTCTGAATTACTGAGGGGCTGTGGTGTGGTGTCATAAAGTCCCAAAAATCTGTCTACTTCAGGCTCACACTGGGCAGAAGTCCATCCTTGCAAAACTGGGTACATTTCAGGAATGAAACCAATGTGGGATTTGAACGCACACCCACAAATGTAAACACACTTGCTCGTCCTGAGAGGATCACACCGCCGATCACTTGTGTACTTTGTGATGCGTGAGTCGCTGCCTTGCACCCAAAGGACGAGGCTGAGTCTAAGGATTTCAGGAAAATCACCTTTATTCAACTTGAAACAGGAACAGCAAGGCTATTTACTGCAGCGGGAGCTTCCACTCTACTCCACAGAGACACAGCAAATGGACAGGACTGGCACCAGGCCAGTGGCCAAGTTATAGTGTCACCCATCGGGCGACAGATGTGTTTAGTGAGGAGCCGGTGAGCTTGCTGTTGCCTCTGTGGTGCTGCAAACCTGTGGTTGCCTTGGCGATGGACAAGCAGCCCTTGACAGACACGTCAATCTCATTTCTGTGTGTCGCCCCATTGGGTAGGGTCTCAGAAGAGTTAAAAAATCTCACAACTTGCAAAGCAAGACAAGAAAAATAAGAACCCTTTAGAAGAAGTGAGTTTGAAAGGTGTGAGAGAATTGATGACAGGGTACCATCCTTGTCTCTCTGGCCCTCCACTGCCTTTGACACAGTTAACCAGCAGATCCTCCTTGCCACCGAAAGGTGGTTTTGAGTCCTACCTGTTGGGCAGATCCTACTGTGTTCCTGGTGAGGAGAGACGTCAAAGGTACACCAGGTAAGCACCAAGGTGCCCCAAGGATGGGTGCTGAGTGTTCTCTTCATCTTTGTCCACACTACCTCCCTAGTCCTCATCACCTGATGATGCTCAACTGTACCCCTTCTTTCTCTCCACAAGACCATATCAGTCAGAATCTCTGCATGTCTCACTGATATTGCAAAAAGGATGAAGGAACACCAACTGCAGCTCAACCTGGCAAAAATGAATGTTCTTGTTATTCAAGCTTAACTGTCTATTCAGAACCTTATTTCTGTTCATTTTAGAACATTATCATGAACATCCACCACCCTTAAGTTGGTGATCGATGACCATGTTGGCCTGGTCTCTTGGCCTTACAGATTCATAACATCTGCAAGATCAGATCATATCTGATGGAGGATGCAGCACAACACCTGGCCCAGGCTCTGGACTACTGCAACTCTCTGCTGTGTCACCAAATCACAGTAGATAATTCAAAATGCAGTTGCACATCTGGTGTTCAACCAGCCGTCACTTTTCAGATCACTACATTGACTCCCTGTAGCAGCACACATTTAAGTTCAAATCCTTGATGTTTGCATACAGAGTAGTCAATGGGTCAGCACCTACAAGTACATGTATGGAGACACTTTTGAGGTCCTATTCTTCGTCTGAACCACAAAGTTGTGTTTATGAATGGCATCTATAGATGCCACCTGTGTGTGGCATTCAATCTCGCGCCTGACTCTTTTCATGTGTGAGTCCTAGCAGGTGGAATGAGCTGCCCACCTCCATTTAGACGTCAGACCTCATCCATGTGCTTATGAAGCATTTGAAGCCTCTTGTTGTTTGGTGAGTTTCTGTCTATCTCACTGTTAGGCTCTTGTAATCTAGGAATTGTAACTTGCTTGAATTTGTTATGTTCTGAGCTCATCACTTCAGACGAGCCATTTTGTACCCTTGTCCTGTAACACTTGTTCCCAAACAGTCCTTAGACTAATGTTTACTCGCTTATGTTAACCTCTGTTGTAAAGAACTTTGGATTAAAGTGTCTGTAAATCTCTAAAATGTAAATGTTCTACTCTTCAACATCCCAAACATGCGCAAGTCTGACAACTCTAAACTGGTCATTATGGCTGTAGATGGTACTGTGCCCTTGTTTGGACTAGTAATCCATCCAAAGTTTCTTTCTTCCTGTGCTCATTGTTGCCTGAATTGGCACTTTTCCTTCTGCGAATCCTTTCAGATCTTTCCAAGTAACGAAGCATAACCTTCTCAAAGTTCTGTTGAGGGACAGGACCTAACGCTGGTCCATTACGCACTCACGGGGGCAGTTTTGCACCACCATTGAGCCTAAACCGCCTGTGCGTGGGAGGCTACCAGAGAAGACCCAGCACGAGGGCGGAGACATGCAAATAAACACTTACGTACAGACATGAGGCGTGGACATGCAAATTACCAATTTCCTGCAGACAAATTACAACCGGGCTCGAGTACGAAACCCAAGCACTGCTCGCAATGCAAGTCATTTAACCTTCACAAACCTGTTAATCTTAGTGAGCACTAAAAAAAACGAAAGCAAAGAGTGTAATAAATAATACACAAATAACTTTAAATTTCACACAACACACTAACGATGGATGCGCTGTTTTTAAAATTGAAGGCACATGATGCCCGGCGCGCATGTTGTGGTTTCTCTTTCATTCCGAGTCTGTCCAGACACGACATCAACAACCTTCGAAAATGTGCAAGTCATGGTGATACTGGGATTATTATGGGAGGGGTGCAATACCCCCGAGACTCTTACCCAATGCAATGAAACACTTTCACCGCCCTGGCAGAGAGGGCTTATTAAATGGGCCGGGCTGGAGCTGATGCAGAAGTGGAGGAAACAAACCACACATCGGCGCGAGAGATCCATCCATCCATCCATTATCCAACCCGCTATATCCCAACCACAGGGTCACGGGGGTCTGCTGGAGCCAATCCCAGCCAACACAGGGCGCAAGGCAAGTAACAAACCCTGGGCAGGGCGCCAGCCCACCACAGGCGCGAGAGATCATAATGGAAATTCCTGACGGACTCTATGGAAATATGGCAGAAATACTTGACTTGACTACAGGTTATTATTTTTTTATCCAAATAGATACGTTTCTTCAGTATGAGCGGGCACCCCATCCAGGGCTGTTTCATCCCTTGTGCCCAGTGCTATTGGGATAGGCGCCGGCACCCGCGAATAGAAACTGGACGAAGCAAGTCAGAAATGGAACATATGAACACAGCGCCAGAATTTGAGCAAGATGCAGAGGATAGATAGATAGATAGATAGATAGATAGATAGATAGATAGATAGATAGATAGATAGATAGATAGATCGATCAGAATCAGAATATCTTTATTGTCATTGTAACAAATACAACGAAATTAGGTGCAGTCCCTGCGTTGTCAAAATATAAATAAATATCATTAAAAAGGATAAGAAAGGATAAGAAGAAATAAGGTGGAACATAAACATTCAACATAAGACCTTAATTGCACATGAACACTATTGCACAAGATGTCATTTATTGCACTGCGGCTTTGGAGGTGATCAGGTGGCATTCTGCCCTAATAACAACAGGGTAGAAACTGCTATTCAGTCTATTAGTCTTTGTTTTGATGCTCCTATGTATTTTGCCTGATGGCAACAGTTGGAACATGTCATGAGCGGGGTGTAAAGTCTTTTAAGATGTTTTTCGCTTTCCTGAGGCAGTGAGAGCTGTGCATTTCATCCAGAGAGGGTAAAGTACAGCTGATGATCTCCTGGGCCGTCTTTATGATCCGCTGAAGTGTTTTTCTCTGCGCTGTTGTGCAGCTGGAAAACCACACACAGAAGCAGTAGCACAGGATACTCTCAATAGAGCAGCGACAGAAGGACACCAGCAGTTTTTGGGGGATGTCATTTTTTCCTGAGGACTCTCAGAAAATAAAGTCTCTGCTGAGCCTTCTTCACCATGCAGCTCAGCTGTGTTCACACCACAGGACAGGTCTTCCATGATGTGGACTCCCAGGACGCAGAAGTCTCCACACAGTCCCCTCCGATGTAGAGGGGTTTGATGTCCGTTTTCTTTTTCCTGAAGTCCACAACGAGCTCCTTGGTTTTAATTGTGCTCAGGGGCAGGTTGTGTCAGCCGCTCCACTTCGTCCCTGTAGGCGGATTCATCCTCCCCAGAGATGAGCCCCACCGCAGTGGTGTTGTCTGCACATTTGACGATGGTGTTGCTGTGGTGGGCGGGGGCGCAGTCATGTGTGTACAGCGTGAAGAGCAGAGGGCTCAGCACACAGACCTGAGGAGAGCTGGTGCTGATGGTGATGGCTGAGGAGATGTGAGGGCCCACCCTAACCCATTGTGTGCGGTCTGTGAGGAAGTCTTTAATCCATAGACAGGTGGAATATGGAACTCCCAGGGCTAGCAGCTTGCACACCAATCTGTGAGGGGGGATGGTGTTAAAAGCAGAGCTAAAATCAATAAAGAGGAGACGTGCGTAGCTCCCCTGACGCTCCAGATGGGACAGGGTAGCATGGAGAGCAGCAGCAACAGCGTCCTCAGTACACCTGTTAGCCCTGTAAGCAAATTGGTGTGCATCAAAGGTGGGAGGGATGAAGGACATGATATGACTCTGGACTCCATCAACACCGGGGTGAGCGCTACTGGCCGATAGTCATTCAGGAAGGTTATGGGTGATTGTTTTGGTAAAGGAAGTAAGATGGGGGATTTTAGACAGGAAGGAACTGAGGCCTGGGACAGTGACAGGTTCAAGATCTTTGTAAAGGCCCCAGCCAGCTGCTCTGCCAACACCTCAACACACGTCCAGGGACAGCGTCAGGACCTGCTGCCTTCCTCGGATTGACAGCTTGGAACGAGCGTCTCACCTTGTGCTCCTCCACCCTAAGGGAGCTGGTGATGTTGTTGTGAGTTGCTGCTGTGTGTGTAACAGCTGCCTCTGGTAGTTCCATCTCAAAGCGAGCAAAGAAGTGGCTCAGCTCCTCTGCCATTGAGGCGTCACCTTCAGCAACTCCACGGATGGTCCTGTAGTTGGTGAAGTGCTGGACTCCCTGCCAAACCTGCCTGCTGTTATTACTGTCCAGGTGCTCCTCAATCCTTCTCCTGTAGTCCTGTAGATAGTTAGATAGATATTAAAGGCACTATAAGGGAGATAGATATGAAAGACGCTAGATAGATAGATAGATAGATAGATAGATAGATAGATAGATAGATAGATAGATAGATAGATATTAAGGGCACTATAAGGTAGATAGATAGATCAAAACTTTATAAATAGGCTCAAGGGCACACACACCCTTAGTCACCCTGAGAGAATAAAAAAAACTCTCTCTCTCTCTCTCTCTCTATATATATATATATATATTATATATATAGAGAAAGAGATAAGATATATAAGATATATATATGTCTTATTTGGATTAAGTGAGTTTGAAAAGGTTGTAGTAGTAGAATGAATCTATATTTTCCCAGTGGGTTTTCTCTGGGTACTTCGGGTTCTGCCCTTGGTTAACAACTCTAAACTGGCCATCGTGGGTGTGGATGGAACTGTGACCTTAATGATTGGCATTTCACCCAAATGTTGTTTTGTCAAAACTGTAATGGAAAACTCACAAATCTTTCTGAATTCTTTCAAATCAAAACACGAATCAGAACGTTGACCTTCTCAAACCTGTAGCTGAAGGCAGGATCTAACTGTGGTCCGTCACGCATTACCGCAGGCCAGTTTTTCACCGCCACTGACTCTAACCCGCTTGTGTTTGGGAGGCGCTCAGTGAAGATGCCGCAAGACTTTGGGGGCGGGAACATGTAAATTAACAACGCCCCACAGACGAATGGGCGGGATATGCAAATTACCAACTCGCAGGCAAATTGCGACCGGACTCGATTGCTAACCCACAAGCTGTCCGCAATGCGAGTCCTTTCACCTTCATGAACCCTGTTAATCTACACGACCAACTTAAAACTAAAACAAAGACGGTAATACATAGTACACAATATCTTTACATTCCACACAAGGATGTCGATTACTCGGTCTTTTTTTTACAAAATAAGGATCGGCACATGTTGTGCACAACACGCTCAGAAACAATACGGACTGGTTTCTTACATTCTGAGTCTGTCTGGACATGACAGCACCCATTTAGAGGCGAGCTTTAAAAATCTGCAAGTCATGGTGATATTGGGATTTTGTGGGGTGGGGTGGGATGCGATGCCCCTGAAACGGAGGCGCTTGCCAAATGCAATGAAATGCATTCAGCGCCCTGACACAGAAGCTTATTAAAAGGGCCGGGCTGGAGCTGCGCCAGACTGGAAGAAACGCACCACATATCTGAGTACGAGATCACGTAGCAAATATTTAACAGAATGACTTGACTTCAGGTTATTACATTTATTTTTTTGTCAAATACACGTTTCCTTTGAATGGACTGTCCCGTTTCAAGCCTTGCGCCCAGTGCTAATGGGATCACTTAACCTGTGAATCGAAACTGGACGAATCAAATAAAAAATGGAGGAGTGGATAAATAGACATTGACAACAAAAAATGAAGTTCAAAACAAGATCAACAATTGCCAGAATTTAAAAATGCCGAAAATGTGCACTTTGCAATTTCGGATGAAATTTTCCCTTACTTGTTTGTAGACAGAATCCGTCCAAATGGCCTCTGCAGTGAATCTCATATCTACAGTCCACTTACTAAGTAGTCAGACCCTTTGATTTCCTGCACTTTATTGTGTTGTAGATTCAATTTGTATTGGTAAATGTACCATTTGCCCATCACACTACACTTAATAACCCATAATGACAAAGTGAAAACAAGTTTGCAGTAAAGTCTGAAAATGTATTAAAAACCAAAAACTGAAATCTCCCATTCATAGAAGTATTCAGACCCTTTTCTGTGGCACTCCAAATTATGGTCGGGTCCATCCTGTTTCCTTGTTTCTCCTTAGGATGTGTTGAGAACTTGGAGCCCACCTGTGACCATCTGAATTAGTGGTTGGACATTATTTAGAAAGGCACATGCATTGCTGTATATAGAAGGCCTCATAAATCATACAGTCTGTCGGCACAATAACCAAGCCAGGAGGTCCAAGGAACTCTCTGTAGACCCCTGTGATCAAATTGTAATGAGGTGAAGATCAAGACAATGAGGATAAAACCATTTGTAAAGCTTTGCATATTCCTAGGAACAGCGGCCTCAAGAATGAAATAATAATAATAATAATAAATAATAATGCACCACCCAAAAGTGGATGTGGATAGGCTGTACCTTCCAAGAATATCAAGTGGAAATGGCCAAATTGATTGGTCTGGACACAAACAAGAATATCTAGAGACTATGAAAGAACTAAGAAAACATCATCAATAGACCATGAAGCTGCCAAATTCAGAAGAGAGTTCAACTTGCCAGAGATCCAAATAGCAAGCCAATTAATTAACTATGCTTGAAGAACAAAAATGGAAGCCAAACATCAAGTCCTAGAACAACTAAAGAGCAAATGGGAAGAGAAACCTTTTATATGGAGAGTATCCAAAATGACTAAATCACAAAGATGTGGACCAAGCCCAAACAAACCGTTGGCAAACAACAGCAGGGTTAAAGTCAGAAATCAAAGGGCTCATCATCGCTGCTCAAGACCAACTCTTAACTGAAACAAGATTTGAAAGTCATCACCAAGCCAATGTGTAGGATGAGTCAATAGACCATGTGGTCTCCTGCTGCTCAGAAATGGCCAAAACAGAATATGAGATCTGTCCATAAAATATCCTACCATGTAATATAAAAAATAGATACATTTATTGAAGAGGAGTCAGATGAGGTGGCTCTGGCATCTAATCAGGATGCCTCCTGGACACCTCCCTGGTGAGGTGTTCCGGGCATGTCCAACCGGGAAGAGGCCCCGGGGAAGACCTAGGACACGCTGGAGGAACTATGTCTCTCGGCTGGCCTGGGAACGCCTCGGAATTCCACCGGAAGAGCTAGTAGAAGTGGCCAGGGACAGGGAAGTCTGGGCATCTCTGCTCAAGCTGCTGCCCCTGCGACCCGATCTCGGATAAGCGGAAGAGAATGGATGGATGGATGGATTATTGAAGAAGATACAAGATACAAGAAACATTATACATAGGATAATGACACCTCAGTCCCCTTCGAAGTAGGCACCTTGGGACCCCACACAGTTCTCCCAGCATCTCTTCCATTGTTTAAAACACTCTGCCAAATCCTTTGTTGGAATTGCCATTGGCTGCCTCGTCGTATTTTCCTGAATCTCATCGACAGTCTGAAATCTCTTTCCCTTTCAAAGGTGATTTTAGTTTTGGGAAAATCCAGAAGTCACTGGGTGATCTGATGTTTCGCCCAAAAACTACACGAGATGTGATGCATGGGCGGGCCTTCAGAATCATCTGAATAGCTTAATGCAAAATTTGATGCAGATTCATTAACTCTACTTACTCAGTCATTTTGAATGTGACGGCCACACAGCACACATGCTCACTCAAGGGCGTCTAGCACCCCCATTGGCTAGTCTAGCGAAGTTGTCATTGTTCACGCATGTGTATTCCAGTCCACTCTCCTTGACTGCCAGGTTACATCAATGCTGCACAAACTGTTCTCCTTATATTAGCAATGGCCGGACTTTTTCCGGACAAACCTCGTGTACAAAGACATAACAAAGCAGCAGGAAACCTCCATTGGGCAAGATGCAAACACTAGAACATCCAAGTCAAAGGCAAATGTTATTAACACGAGCCGTCAACAGTAACAGGAAATTATGAGGCAACTATGTTATGGGATATGCCATAAAGAAATCAAGACTATCAGATCTGTTATATTAATGAATGACAAGAAGGAGAGATCTTCTCTGCTCATCGATATGTCTGTCCGCACTGAAAGAGACACCTCCCTACAAAACTAGAGGACAACTCTCCAAAAATAAAGATGTAGAAACAGAAATTGAGAAAATGTGGGGTATGAAAACTACAATAATACCAGTGGTTACGGGTGCTCTCGGGCTGGTCAAGAAAGGGAAGGAAAACTAGACCAAGAAAACCCTTGGTAATACCAAGATACAAGAGGTCCACTGCTCATATACCGAGGAGGACTTAATCCATCAAGTGAACCATCACACCCTCATGGTAGCCCTAAGTTCAAGGGATGGACTCAGCTTTGTGACTGAATAGAGCAGGACTTTAAGGAAAGATAACAATAATGATAATAAAAGTGCGGACGTGAGTGTCAGTAGGCTTTGCACCCTAGGAACCAAGTTACCCGAACCATTCTACAACATTTCAGTAATTCTTTACTGCTCTGATTCTGATCTTTTTGGTCATAAAATAGGTCATTACGATAGCACTTGATGAGAAGAATTCCTAATTAATTGCAGAATTACGGTATTTGAGGGTTCCTCTAGAGTACCTCTTTCTCTTGCACGATTTGGCTCAAAAACAAATCACACATCGTCATCTCACAACAGGCTTACGTTTCGAGTTTGGTATTTTTCCATCCAGCCGTTTTAGCTCTGGACCGTCCTCAAGAAACTGCGAGGCACGGACAGACACACACCTATCATTGAGATATCGATGTTTTCGATATCAGGGAGACCTAAATTGTCAAGATCCGTCAAAAACGGACTAATCTAAAGCTTTCACTCCTCAAAGCAATAGTAATAATAAAAATAATAATAAATTTTCCTCACATATAGCACCTTTCCAATGTTTAAAGCACTTCACAGAAATTCTGACACGAACAACAGGGCATATTTAACATGGGATATACAGTAAATAATATCCACTGTCACAAGAATAGACTGGAGACATGAAAAAGGTTTGGGGCAGCCGCCCATATATTACTTCCTGGCAGCAAAATTAGTTTTACAGAATGTACAGTGCGTACAGGTTTGAGTTCAAGACAGAACTGATTCTCTGGAACAAAGATGGCGGCTTTGAAGGCGTGACATCATCATTGCAGCCCGGAACTGGAAATGACATCATTGGGGCCAGGTAGAATTTCACGTAACTGGTCTGCAGAGAAGTGAGAGAGTTAGTGTACTCCACCACCTCCTGGTCTGGCACGGAATTACTCTCATTCAGGCCCTCTAGCTGCCTCCCATGAGCACATGTGTGACACCACATAAAACACAGAATACAGATGAATACAGGATTTACAAAGCATCAAAATACAAATAAAGACAATAAAACAGACTAAAATACAAAACAAAATACAACAATTGTGAAAGGGATAAAGGTTGGAAGCACCAGGACTCTTCCTATAGAGCTGGACTTCTGGTCAAGCTGATTAACTGGGTTAGAATGATCTTGGTCAGGGATGTGGTAAAGACTCCCAAAGTTCACTCTTAACAGAGCTTCAGAGGTCCTCTGCTGAGATGGCAGACCCTGAAGGAAGGACGGCCATCTTAGCAGCACTCCATTAGTCAGGAGCTTATGGTAGAGAGGCTAGGTGGAAGCCACTCTTGCTAAATGGCATTTATAGGACTCTTAGAGGATGAGGAAGAGGATTCTGTGGAATGGTGAGGTAGAAATTGAACTCTTCAGGCAGAACCCTAAGCACCCTGTCTGGTGAAGACCAAGTACTGCTCATCACCTGCTCAATACCATCCCTACAGTGAGGTATGGTGCAGGGAGTGGTCAGAATTGAGTAAAGAATGAATGCAGCCAACAGAGAGAAGTCCCCAAACAAAACCTGCCCCACCTCACACTAGGGCGAGGGTTTACCTTCCTGGTTGACACTGAGCCTACAGCACAGAAAATGCAGAAATGTCTTTGGGACAAGTCTCTCTGATTGTCCTTGAGCGGCCCAGCCAAAGCCCAGACTGATGCCCCATAGGACATGTGTGCAGAGCCCTGAAGATGGCAGTTCACAGGCATTCCCCATCCAACCTCACAGAGCTTGAGAAGATCTGGTGTGCAAAACTTGTAGAGACTTACCAAGGAAGGCTCAAAGCTGGAACTGGGTGGTCTTCTACAAAGTCCTGAATTATGACTGTGAATACTTACATGGATGAAATGTTTCAGTTTTTAATAATTCTTTGAACTTTTTTCAAAACATGTCTTCATTTTGTCATTATGGGTTAATTGAGCGTAGATTGATAGGCAAAAATGTCAAATGTATCCACTTAAAATGAAACCTAAAACACAATAAAGAGTGCCGGAAGCCGTGGGGTCTGAATACTTTTTGAGTCCGCTGCCACTTGGATGGCACAACACCGAGAGGCAGTAATCAGAGGAGGCAAATCTCGCCCGCTCTTTATGTGCCACCAGGCAAGGTGTTGACAGTCTCAGCCGTCCTGCAGTGACCCTCCGGGAGCCATTTAGTGTCGAGGGGGAAGGAAGTGGCGGGTCACATGATCCGGGAGGTAACTGTGAAAGCCACAAGCAGCACGACAGCAAATTCTAGAATTCAGGAAGTGTAAAAATGACACTGCCCTCCCGCCCTCGCCGTTAGACACGGTGCCAGGAACACACATTTAGTGATTGATTTTCACTTTATTTGGCAGGAAATGTCTTATTTTTCCAGTAAACAAAAGGTAATTATGGATTAAAAATAATAACAATAAATTTTATTTATGTAGTGCCTTTCTCATGGTCAGGGTGCTTTTTGAGGGTATCAAGGGGGGGCATACTTTGAAGGTTACAGAACAAAAGAACCTGGCTTGGCAGTGCCCATCAGTGTCGCTGTTTGCTTCCGAGGCTTTAGCCCCTGATGTCAGGGGTCTATCCCCCGATGAATGAATCAAAGAGAGCCTCCCCCCCAAGTGTCCAATGGGGGGGTGCTAAGCCCATAATAAGTGCTGAAGAAGTGATGCCCCTGCCCACCACCCCTCAACGGTACTTGCACCCCCGCCACAAAGGTGCTATATAAATAAAATTTGTTAATATATTATTATTATTATTAAGGGGGTGGCACGGTGGCGCAGTGGTAGCGCTGCTGCCTCGCAGTTAGGTTGATTGGCGATTCTAAATTGGCCCTAGTGTGTGCTTGGTGTGTGGGTGTGCTTGTGTGTGTCCTGCGGTGGGTTGGCACCCTGCCCGGGATTGGTTCCTGCCTTGTACCCTGTGTTGGCTGGGATTGGCTCCAGTAGACCCCCATGACCCTGTGTTCGGATTCAGCGGGTTGGAAAATGGATGGATGGATTATTATTAAGGCATCATCTGGCATTATTGTTAGGATTATTTTTTTTTTTGCATAGACCACAAAATCCCTCAGAAAGGAAACAGTCCGTCATTTTTAAAGTAAGCCCGCTGAATCCCGGCTGGCACAACAGGATGTGAATGATCTGCCAGGCCCAGCAGGCACCCCAGAGTGCCTGCTCTCTTTAAAGGGCGCTGGTGGACTATTCAGCTAACCACCCCCCCCCCCCCCCCCCCCCCCACATCCTCCACTTACGCACCCACAGGAGACGATGAAGTCACGCTTGCTGAAGCTCGGCAGCCCTTTTGTGTCTTCTGACAGGAAATGAAAGGTGATGTGGGCTCGCTGCGTCTGCCCGCGCTGATATCAGAGACGCTGAATTCACTGTTGTCACCTCAAAAAACAAAGGACTCTCTTATCAATGCATTCAAATGTGACATAAATTGTAAGAACGTCATTAAGGCATGGCCTAAAAAAGCCATATGGCAGCAAGGCAATCAAAGGAATGGATCAGTTTCATCAGCGTGAGGGCTGCTTGAATGTCGGCAGTGGGGCAATGTGATCATAATGACGTGGTGGGATATGGAATGCAATGACATATATATATATTTAAGTTATGGACCTTTTAGAGCCGGGGTCACAGAAAGCCAGAGCCAATTGAAGTAGAAAAGAAAGGCGTCCATCCTGGATGGGATGTCAAGCAGTCATAAGGCACTCACACATGCACAGACCCACCGGGCTCATTTAAAATTCAATTTGCCTGCACATCTTTGAGGAGAACAATGAAACTGAAGTTCTAGAAGTGGGGAAAAAAAAGCCCAGCAACTGTCTGGAATTGGACTTAGGACCCTCCTTCAGCAGAGGTGAAATACAGAAACTGGAGTTGCCTGGGTTTATACACACACTGGGAAAGAAACAGGATTTAAAACCCCTATGAGGGACATCGTCACACATTAACAGAAGAATTCATAATGTCTCTTTCAGAATCAAGTTTCTGAGTATGAGGTGGCCTGTTATGTTATTGTGATTGTAAATAAAATTAAACTTAAAACACAGAGTGTCTTCAGTTGTACAAAGTGATCTTCATTAATGCTAAGGTTTTACTCAAAAAATGCGTTTTGAAATATCTTTCTAATCCATCAATTTTCTTGTTTTCTTATGAGGGCGTCTTGGATTTCTATGGTGTGGCATATTCAGTCTCTGTTGCCTGTTGACAGTAAATTGATCACTGACTATGATAATGCACATCTACATCTTACTCATTTATTTTATTTACTTTGCGGCACACGTTTACTCCACAATAAAGTCCAAAGACAGACGTGATATTTGTAAGCATCCTGCTGCGCTGAGAAGTCAAACACTTCACTGAAATTGAACCTGACATGTTGTGCTGCAGAGAGTCATTATAAAGAGAATCAAAGTGAAAGCGAAAGCAGACCTCACAAAGAACGTTCTCTGATTTGAATGAATCATATCTGTTAGTCATAGAGACCGTCAATGAAATAAACTGTAAACCTGGAGCTGGGGAGTTAGGGCACAAGTTCTGATCTATCTATCTATCTATCTATCTATCTATCTATCTATCTATCTATCTATCTATCTATCTATCTATCTATCTATCTATCTATCTATCTATCTATCTATCTTATCCTGCCTACTATGCTAACATTAATATCTATCAATCTATCTTATCCTGCCTACTATACTAATATTAATATATATATATCTATCCTATCCTGCCTACTTGCCTACTTGCCTACTATACTAACATTAATATCTATCTATCCTATCCTGCCTACTATTCTAACATTAATATCTATCTATCTATCTTATCCTGCCTACTATACTAATATTAATATATATCTATCTATCCTATCCTGCCTACTTGCCTACTATACTAACATTAATATCTATCTATCCTATCCTGCCTACTATTCTAACATTAATATCTATCTATCTATCTTATCCTGCCTACTATACTTATATTAATATATATCTATCTATCCTATCCTGCCTACTTGCCTACTATACTAACATTAATATCTATCTATCTATCTTATCCTGCCTACTATACTAACATTAATATCTATCTATCTATCTATCTATCTATCTATCTATCTATCTATCTATCTATCTATCTATCTATCTATCTATCTATCTATCTATCTATCTATCTATCTATCCTATCCTGCCTACTATACTAACATTAATATCTATCTATCTATCTATCTATCTATCTATCTATCTATCTATCTATCTATCTATCTATCTATCTATCTATCTATCTATCTATCTATCTATCTATCTATCTATCTATCTATCTATCTATCCTATACAATGCCTTTCCTTTTAATCTATCTAAATTTTTAATCTTGCCTACTATTTCATGTAAATAAATGAGAGCAGAAGACTGCTCTCTTCTGCCAGAAGATGGACACACCTAATATTGTAAAGTAGTAAATCAAAAACGATCTTACAAACAAGCTCAAAACAAAACTAAATACAGCAGGTAGACAGAGGCTTTTATATAGCAGAGACAGGAAGGGGATGGTCCAGGGTGGCCAGAAGAGGAAGTGACATCTACGGTAGGGGGGTTCTGGAGAAATCATCATCAGGAAAGGCTGGAAGTGACTTCGTCAGAAGGTGGGTTTATGGAGACATCACTACTTGGTTGGTTCTTTGCCTGGTCTGCAGAGAGACAAAAGGAGAGATGGCTAAGTGACAGTGCCAACCCTTGGTCCGGCTGAGTAATCACATTATTTGACCCTTCCAATCTTCTTCCAAGTGTATGTGTGTGACAACCATCTTTCCTAAATATCTCATATAGTGCATAAATCCCAATAAGTTCCTAGAAGCACTGGGTATTAATAAGGGGCAGCAGCAAACCTTTATAAAAATGAAAGTTTATTCTCAAAATGCTCCACAATAACACAGAAACCCCATGGAGCACAAGAACAAAGGAATTACCCACAAACACTTAGGCAAACCATTGCAAGCAAGACTCAATACAAATATCCAGAAATGTAGTCAAAATACAGCAACATTGTCTCCTTTTTCAGGGGGTACACATGACGCTATAGAGGTTAATGATAACACCAGAAATCCAATATTTCAATGAAACGTAAGTATACTCACCGACTGCACAGCATGTGCAGAATGAACTGCCAGAGACTGTGTAAGACCCTCTGGATTTATAGGGCAGAGGGCGGTTCCTTGTGGTAATTGGCAGTTGGCTCCACCTCTTGGAGAAACACCCACAAGACACACAGAACATGGCAAAGGTACCTGATATACACAGAATTAAAGCAAAACTAAAGAATGATGTACATAATCCACATAAATAAAAAGACACACAACACATGAATTTGTATGCCAGCCAAGGGAAGAACCCCAGGTACAACGTGACAGAACCGAGCAGCGGTGTGTGCCTGTGGCCCCCTCAGACAGTATTTCTCATTGACATCTTTCTTCCTGCGGCCCTTGCTGATTTCAGCTCGCATGTCTCTCTGCTCAGATCAATCACTGTCTGGTGCAGAGCACTTTCTGTCTCTGGCTGATGTAAGCAGCTTATCGCCGTGGCATGTGCCTAAGGAGTGCTCCTTGTCTTCTTTTGTGGAGCTTAATCTTTCTTCCTCTCTTTTACAGATAAGCACATGACTCAGTTCGCTTCTTCATATCCGTCCCAGACCATCGAATGTGGCATAATTTGTAAAATGGAGTTCAGTTATTTGGTTTAGCAATTACCGCCCTGCCATAGCCATCTGTTTTTCTGAGCTTCTTATTCAAATGTAACAAATGTAATTAGCAAATGTAACAGAACAGGCCATTCAGCCCAACAGGCTCGTCAATCCTTTTCTCCATATTGTCCAAAATAGCATCAAGCTGAGATTTTGAGTTCCCAAAAGAGGCCGCTCCACCAAACCGACTTACAGTAGAACCTCCACTTAGTCTTTGGAACACCTCTTTGGAATATCTGGAGAAAAACGCACACAGACACAGAGAGAACATGCACACTGCACTCAAACAAAGTCCGGCCTGGGTATGAACCCAAGCCCCTGCAGGTGTGAGGCAGCAGTGCCTACCATTACACAGAAAAATTATTGCACATCTATTTCCAATTCTGGATTTAAAGATGTGGTGACAATTTGTCTCCTTTCACAGTTGACAGACTTGATCTTCGTCTTTGCTATCTCTATGGAGAGACGGCTCTTCAACGGTCCAGTGCAGTGAATCAGTGGGGCAGGACAGATGCAGGGCCTGAGTTAACTGTATCAGTAGTCAGAAAATGAACATTTTGATTTTCTGGTGCTGTAAAAGTGAACTTTGAACCCTGGCTAAGATGACATCCCTCGCCTCATTTATGGTTTTTCTTAGTTCCTCTTAATCTCAAACAGCTCACTAAACCCTTGGGCAGGTGACAGGTCCTCATCTGAGTGTTGCAGATCTAAAGGTCACTCTCCAGCAGAGCTTCTGTTTAATATTCTACTTTTCTGAAATAGTAGAGCACAAGAGTGTGAACAAGAAATTAGACACACAAGAGGAGACCATTCAGTCCATCAGGCTCATTTGTTTAGCTAATAACTATGTTGGCCCAATATCTCATCAAGATTGATCTTAAAGGTTGTCAAGGTTTCATGTCCATGTCTCGATCTAGAAGTAGTAATATGAATCATTAAATTCATCCATCCATCCATCCATCCATCCATCCATCCATCCATCCATCCATCCATCCATCCATCCATCCATCCATCCTCTTCCGCTTATCCGAGGTCGGGTCGCGGGGGCAGCAGCTTGAGCAGAGATACCCAGACTTCCCTCTCCCCGGCCACTTCTTCTAGCTCTTCCGGGAGAATCCCGAGGCGTTCCCAGGCCAGCCGGGAGACATAGTCCCTCCAGCGTGTCCTGGGTCTTCCCTGGGGCCTCCTCCCGGTTGGACATGCCCGGAACACCTCACCAGGGAGGCGTCCAGGAGGTATCCTGATCAGATGCCCGAGCCACCTCATCTGACTCCTCTCGATGCGGAGGAGCAGCGGCTCTACTCTGAGCCCCTCCCAGATGACTGAGCTTCTCACCCTATCTTTAAAGGAGAGCCCAGACACCCTGCGGAGGAAACTCATTTCAGCCGCTTGTATTCGCGATCTTGTTCTTTCAGTCATTACCCATAGCTCATGACCATAGGTGAGGGTAGGAACATAGATCGACTGGTAAACTGAGAGCTTTGCCTTACGGCTTTTTCACCACGACAGACCGATGCAGAGCCCGCATCACTGCGGACGCCGCACCGATCCGCCTGTCGATCTCACGCTTCATTCTTCTCTCACTCGTGAACAAGACCCCGAGATACTTTAAATTTTGAGCTCATTAAATTCATAATATTAAAATGCCAGACATCCATTGTCCACTTTTCAAGACTCATTTAGCCTTTAGAAATAAACTTAATCCATTAGGATTAAAAGTCAAGACGGAAGTAAAGAAGTTAGGGGTAACTATTGACTCTGACCTGAATTTTAAATCACATATTAATCAGATTACAAGGACAGCATTTTTGCAGCAAAACTTAGATCCCATTTAACATTGCAAGATGCTGAGAAATTAGTTCACGCTTTTGTTTTCTTTTGGCTAGATTACTGTAACGCACTCCTCTCAGGACCACCCAAAAAAGACATCAATCGAATGCAACGAGTGCAGAATGCCGCTGATAGAATCTTAACTAGGAAAAGAAAATCTGAGCACATCACCCCAGTCTTAGAGTCGTTACACTGGTTACCTGTGTCATTTAGAATTGACTTTAAAATACTGCTTATGGTTTACAAAGCCTTAAATGATCTCGCTCTTTTACCTTACACTCTGAATCCAGCAGGGGGTGCTAGCTTTCTTGTTGGAATAAGTTCTTTTGTAATTGCGGCGTGTTACATAACCCGAAATTATATAGATATACAGGCAGTCCCCGGGTTACATACGAGATAGGGACTGTCGGTTTGTACTTAAGTTGAATTTGTATGTAAGTCGGAACAGGTACATTATTTTAATAAATGCTATTGTTACTCCTAACCCCCTTTCTCTGCTGTTCTTTGTTCCGGTTTTCTGTAACTCTTCGAGGGCTGAATATTTTTTCCAAAAAGCAATGGTTTCACTCAGAAGTCAACATAAAACGTCTGTTGCTGCATGCTGTGGCTGTCAGTTTGCCAAGAATGTGCAGCTTGCTTGCTGCCAGGCTGTCTTTGCGTGGCTGGGACACGGTCGCAGTGCATTACAATCTGGTTTCTACCTCTTATCATTGTTAAGTGGCAGTCCTCCCTGGCGAACATTATCAGTACCACAACTAGCTGGGAACCGATCAGCTGAAGCTAGAACCTCACCTCGCTTGTATCAAAATTTGAGTCAGACAAGTCATAGTCCAGTTCAGAGATAATAGGCAATAACGTTGTCCACAGAGTATTTTGCTTTACACAATCGCTTTGATCTCTTGCCAGATGTCAGTGCCATTTTTGCCGTTGTGTGCGCCTTGCTACTCACGAGAGTGCAGGGAATCTTGGTCAAACCAATGAATCTAAGTTTCTTTCTAGCAACGAGAGTCCAACTAAAACGTAACAGTGGGTTTTGTCACAGTTTACAGTTGATTACCATCGTCAACACCTTCTTTCGACAAAAGTCAACATCAGACCTGAAAGAGTTAATGGCGATCAGCACCACCACCACCCCATCAAAGCAATGTGCTGTTCCTACATTGATGGATCAAAGGCCAGAGGTCCACATGACCACCATCATCAAATTCTTCCTGAGTCCTGAGGGACTCTCCAAATGGATTTCTAAATATAAAGCTGTCAGGTCCTTCCATTGTCCTCTGCTGTCTTATACTCCAGCATGAAGTTGTCAGTTGGGTCACTTATCATAAAATATACAAACAGCATAAATGCTTCTGTAAGTACTTGTTACAGTATATGACATTCTGAGCATTTTTGCAACTATATTTTGAAATATGCCCAGCTCCATGAACCAGTCCAATGGGCATGACAACATATAAAATAAACCAAATTGATATTTCATTGTCCTTAATAAAACAATTCAAACAATCTCAGGAAAATTTGACATACTGCCTTAACCGATAATAACCCTAGGAAAAAAAGGTCCTTTTGTATTGTTGGGAGTGTCATCATCTGACTGAATGGCTTCTCAGTGTCTTGCTGCCCTCCTGGCTCCTCTCCAAGGGTGTGCATCTGTGTATCTAACACCTGAAATGAGCCTCGTTAAAACCACAGGTGCAAAGTCCCCGCCTAATAAAAAAGAATCTGTAAACATTCAGCCTTTAAGCAGCATAAGACTTTATTGTGCCACTCAGCCAGACCTGAACTGCCTTTTGAATTATTCACGGCAGCTCAGAATAACCTTTTAGGTTTTAGCAAAACACTCCAGGACTTGGAAGAACATGCTCTGAATGGATTTTACAGCCATTAGGTTACATAAACTCTCTATGGCAGCCTCTGCAGTGCCACTTCTCACTACTGTACTGAACAGTTGTGGACATTGTGTGGCACTGCCTACCTGCTTGGACTAGGCACTGGAGGCCAGTTGGCATTGGTCAAGCAGGCTGGAACTTTTCTCAAGGATCATAGGATTGTAGGTATCAAGAATTGTAATAGGCAATGCTAATCAGCAGCTCTAGGCAGGGTATGCCAGACTAAAGTACAGTCGTGAGTCTTCAGCTGGGATTTACAAGCATCTCTCGACCTCCCACTGTTGTTTAATGCACAGTGTGCATGTTCTGAATCTTAAGTAGGCCAACATTTTGAGATCTCAATGTGTATTCTGGTATGTAAGTAGTGATAAGTTCAGATAAGTAGCAGGACCTTGGCCATTTAAGGCTTTATAAAGCATCCTTACCAAGCTACCATCCTTCAGTGAATTTCAACAGGCTTCACCACCTGTCCCCAAAGAAATCTCACTACAGCGTGTTGTTCAACAATGGTGCCATACCGCAGTGGAGCATCCATGTTCATTTAACCTTATCTTAACTAACTAGGCAACAGGGCGGTGTGTGTACAAACTACTCATAAGCCATCATGAATTTGTTGCATTGTGTTAGTCTCCATCCATTGCAGTTACTTCTTCATTTACCCTTGCAAATATATATATATTGTGGCCTGCGCCAAACCTGACACAGACAGACGCAGACACAGTTCTTTCACACACACAGGTTTTTATTTCAGTGGGAAACGCTTTTCAGTCATTTCCCACAGCACAGTACAGTACAGCCAAGCACCAACAATGAAAGCAGCACACAGCAATGCCTTTCTTTTCTTCTTTTCTCTCTCTGTCAGTCTCTGTCCTTCCATTTTCATTCATCCTCCAGCAAGCTTCATCCCTCTTCCTCGTGACTCTCGCTCCTGAAATCAAGACAGTGGGCTTTTATTATGCTTCACCTGGGAATACTTCCGGTGGCATGTTAGTGTGGTCCAGGCGAGGCAGACCCTGCAGCACCCCCTGGCGGTACCCATGGAACCCAAGAAGGCTGTGCTGAACCTCAACTCCCATGGAGCCCTGAGGGAATCGGAGGCACTGCTGCAACCTGGGGGGCTGCCATCTAGCACTCCAGGAGACATAATTCCCTGTGCATGCTCTCTACCCCGGTCCTCCATTTAAGATTTTATATATATATATCAGTGGCGGACCGTGCATTTCACACCTAAGCCTTCAGTAGTGCTCCGTCTGAATCAACCCGCCTCTCAAACACTAATTTATGGTTATAAAAACCATCTTAATATGCAGAAATACAGTATAAAGAGCCATTGCATCACAGATAGATAACTCCTGTAGCCACAATAAATGCCTTTATTGAATAGACAAACCAGGGGTGAACAAGTTCCTTTCTACTGCAGCTACAGCCGCGAGTCCGCGACACACATAAAAAACATCAATAATAACTCATAAACTTGCAATATTATTTAGGAAAATCGCAACATTTTAGTCACCAAAAATTCGGATTATTTGTAAACAAAATCCATCCTTCTCTCTTTCCTCAAAAACAGTTCAATTACTCTGTCGTACAGATTATCCGTGCGCTTCAGTTCCATCACGAAGTCCCTTTCTATCGCCATCGAAGCTAATGCTGAAAGTCAAACCTGCCCTGCCGTATTTCTGGCATAAGTTTTAATTCGCTTTAGGGCTGAAAATGTCTGCTCGACAGAAGCAGTGGACACGGTTAATGCTCACCGCCAAACATACCAATGTGTACTGCTACCCCATGATGCTCTCATTCAGATTTTTCTATTACACCATCCTATCCAATCAACGGGTCAGAATACGGTGACGTTGCCGTACGCCTGCTAGAGGGCCCTAGTGAAACCAACTCAAAATCTGATTGGTTGAAGCAACAGTTTAATCAACATCTATTTTTTGTTAGAGGGCCTGCAGAACGGATTGTGAAGGCCTCCGGGCAGACTTCTTTGACTTTGACCCTGCCTGGCAACAAATGATGGCTGAAATGTGATTGGTTAAATGCTTTAATACGAAAATACATGTCTGGAAGCAGCACAACCATCGGAAAAGCTATGAAAGGAAGCGGACAGACTATTTGGAATTATTTAATAAGTATTCATGGACAAAATATAATTAACATTAGTTTGTGATTCAGATAATCTTTAGGCCAGCAGAGAAGGCCTTGCAGGCCCTGATGGCCCAACACTGATATATATATATATATATATATATATATATATATATGTATATATATATATATATATATATATATATATATATATATATATATATAAGCCCATCTGCCACAATATATATATATATATACTGTATATATATATATATATATATGCGGGTGGCACGGTGGCTCACAGTAAGGAGACCTGGGTTTGCATGTTCTCTCTGTGTCTGCGTGGGTTTCCTCCCACAGTCCAAAGACATGCAGGTTAGGTGCATTGACGATTCTTAATTGTCCCTAGTGTGTGCTTGGTACGTGTGTGCACACCCTGTGGTGGGCTGGCGCCCTGCCCAGAGTTTGTTTCCTGCCTTGTGCCCTGTGTTGGCTGGGATTGGCTCCAGCAGACCCCCATGACCCTGTAGTTAGCATATAGCGGGTTGGATAATGGATGGATGGATATATATATGCATTTTCTTCCTGTGTCCATATGGGTTTCCTCCAGGTGCTCTGGTTTCCTTCCACAGTCCAAAGACATGCAGGTTAAGCGGATTGAAAATGTTAATTGGTGTGTGTTTGTGTTCATCCCACGATGGACTGGATGATTGTTCCTATCTTGCACCCATTGCTCCAGTTCCAGCTACCCTGTGTCTCTTCCATGGATAAGCAGGTCCAGACAATGGATGGATGCATATTGCATGGTAAGTATACTTTCTTTCTTTCTTTCTTTCTTTCTTTCTTTCTTTCTTTCTTTCTTTCTTTCTTTCTTTCTTTCTTTCTTTCTTTCTCTTGTATTTTTGTCAGTTGGTCTATGGAGACATGCAAGCGAAAACTTAATTGCATTGTGTACTCATGACAATAACTTTGACTCAACTTACAACAGGACGTAATCTTATACAAATATTAATTTAATACTACAATTAAATAAATAATGACAATTTATAACCAGGTTTCAAACCCACATAGCTTCAAGACACATTCATCTCTAAACTCACATGGCTTATAAATTCACCCTGTTTTCTGATACCCTTCTGACACGGCTCTAGTTGTTGTTTCATTATATCATTCTGTTGAACAAGCTGCCTTCTTGTTTTTCTCTTTGTAATAAACGGCCCACCCACTGCACCCCCCCCATCCTGACATTCTTCAGATCTTTACTGGCGCC
The DNA here is from genome assembly GCF_900747795.2 of Erpetoichthys calabaricus. Lineage (NCBI taxonomy): Eukaryota > Metazoa > Chordata > Cladistia > Polypteriformes > Polypteridae > Erpetoichthys > Erpetoichthys calabaricus. The sequence continues at coordinate 86,313,663 of NC_041410.2, read as the reverse complement.
GAATGCGAATGCGTGCGCCTAGATTGCCTCACCTTTAACTAAAAATGGCCTTAGTCATGCATACTCGGCACAAGAAACACCCAGTATGCCTTCAGGGAGAATGAAGAGCCGACCATCTGGAGTTCAATGGAGGTATTAGGAAATGAGCAACACGACTGGCATCATCTCAGCATGCAAGATGGCCTCATGCCTTACAGGCTGTGCACTTATGTACTCACACTTTCAAGTAAGCTGGACCCCTCAAGTCTAAATGGGCTTCCCGGACTGGTGCCAGCATGGGCACAGGAGTGGCACTGATGGCGCTCCTGTTTGTTGTGATTCCGTGTTGAAATTGAATCAGAATGCAACCAACTGAAATGTTAGGAAAACACCAGTGGGGTGTCAAGGGGAGGGGGGTGTTTGCTGTGTTTACCATGGCGACATACAGCGGATTCAGAAAGTATTTAGACTCCTTCACTTTATTTTTTCATGGTGTTATGTTGCAACCTTCTGCCAAAATCATTACAGTTCATGTTTTCCCCTCATCAAGCACCACTCAGTATTCAAGAATGACAAAACAAAACTAGGATTTTAGGAAATTTTAGCAAATCACATTGACACAAGTATTCAGAGAAGTACTTTGACAATAAAAGGTCCTTCTGTACCAGTGACCTGCTCTCTATAGTCGTGTCCTGGGTCAGAGATCAGACAAGCCAAAATTCCATTAGGTGGTCCATAAGTTGGTCAAAGTTAGATAAATCCCTGGCCCTCAGACAGCTCCTAGAAGATTTGATACCCAAGAGTGTTGCGTGAATTTTGAGTGTTGAATGGTCCTCCTCCTCTTCCTCCCATGGTTTAACCTCTGGTCTACTGTAAAAGCCTCTCAAGAAAACTGGCATCCATCCCACCCGATGTCTCAATCCAAGGCCAGTTTCTCTCTGTGTTGTCTGGTATTTGTCACTCGACACTGTAAATTTGAAAAAAACAAAACAAAAGATGAGAGGAGGACATACAGTGACTAATACAGGGTATGGTCAGCTTTGTCCCAAAGTGTCACATTCCGTCCTTCTTCTTGTATTCTATTGTCATTTAAAATGTCACCTCTGCGTTGCTGATACATTTGACATGGATGCTTCTAGGAGTCCTCTATGCACGTGATGCAGACAAATCCCACAATTCCAAGGGTCTCAGCAAATAAATTCAACTGTCAGTGTGTTCAGCCTCGGGAGCCACGTCTCCAATTCAAGACTGAAGCAGATTTCCTGGACCTGTAATGGAATTTCTTCCAGCTTGAATGAAACATTTCTTCTACTTTTAATGCATTATACCCTGCAGACACTTTGGGAGTACAAAGTCTTGAAAATCTGAGCTCTTCAGCTGATGGCCCGCCATGCAGATAAAACCGACTTCGCATTACAAGACTTCTAGTTGGAGAGGATTTTGTGGCTCCCTGGTCCAGCATCCAATGCCATCTTCCTGTATCCGGGACAGCAACAGTCATGACGACCGAGGATAGACCAGGGAGAAGGAACAAATGTGTGAAACTTTTAATTAAAAAACAAAGAACTTATTGTTGAGATTTTATTTATTGTCAAAATTCAGTAGCAAGGATTATTATTATATTTATTATTATGAGTGAATTGCTTCTTTTGTTGCTTGCTTTTTATACTGTTTGTATTTTTTGGAGGTTAAAGTTGTTACCAATCAGAGTACATAATAATTGAACCAATCAGACTGAATGCGAGCTAGTGAACCAATCAGAGCTGGCAATAATTCAGCACTTTTATGCAAATTCAGTTATCTATAAATAGAGCTCTCTCTCTCTCTAGCCTGTGCCCATTTGCTGACACCTCTGCCCAGGGCACTGCCCCTTAGTAGACTGCTGTAACAGGCTGCTCCTTCTTCATAAAGAGAAATTAAAGACAAGGCAATGGACAAGTTTCCTCCTGCCTGGTTCCTGACTCAAAGAGGTCCTATTAGAGAACCATTTTTTTTCTTTAATATATTTTCAATGTATTTCTTCCACAGTGGCTACCGGCTAGCATTCAAAAATTAACACTAGGGCACACCACTAAAAGGGATTACCATTTAAAACAACCAAAACCCCGCTACAGATGTCAAACTTGACGATTGAGTTGCTGATCTCGTCACCTGAGGATGCCAAATTACACAACTAGATTATCGCAAGGACATGTCAAATTTGACGACCGCGTGATGACTTCCTAGTTTCTGAAGTATCTCTCGAGCGCGCCTCGTTTTCTGGCAGCCAGAAATGATGGAGCCAATGCCAGTGTGGGGATCATGAATTCAGCCACAGGCTCAGCACTTTTTTTTTAATCTTTTTTCCATTCTGTCGTGGTACATAAAACACGAGACATCAGACAGATGAGCATCTCTTCTGTTTGTGTGGTCTATAACATGAACTTCTCCTGCTTCATTGTGGCTGTGCAGCTTACATTGTACTACTAGCCACACGCACATTGGTTGTTAGCCCTCGCATACGCAGAGACGTCCTGACGACTTAAGACAACAGACTGGTTGGGCTGAGTGGCTGCTTACGTCAGATTACACAACTGTCTCCGATTCACTTTGGACATGTAAATGAAGCCCATAAAGGAAAATTGCTAAAAAAGTCATGTGACAAGACCTTATCTCAGTGTGCTCTGCAGATTGAGTGAAGCGTTCCTTACATTTCTCTGCCATGAATCTTCTCACAAGTCGAATTTCTTGCTGGGACTTCTGTCATTAATAGTTTAGGGGGCTGGGGGGAGGTGTTGTTACCTCAGATAGGGAAGACAAATGTTTCGAGGTTCAGTAGCTCTACTCACTAATCATGGTAACACGGTGTTGATGTACACATGTAAAGCTGAAGTTCCCTGTACTATTAACTATTAATATTAAACATATAAACCAAAAGGGCAAATTTTACCAAAATGTCACTCAAGTGCCCCCTGTATGTTGTGGTTTTTTTTTGGAATTAAACTGCACTGCTGACCTCAGGGTTAAGGCTGAAGAGCTAAAACCGAGGCCTGGGAGATTCCATGAAGTGCTTTCTCACGGTAGATCTTTAACCACTGAAAACATTTCCCATGACACAATACTGGGATTTCTTCTCTGGGCAGTCTTGTACAGTGGAAAATGGTCTATGTATATGGTCCAGGATCCCAGAGGCTTATTCTAAATTGTATGGTGGATAGTAGTCCCTCTATTCTAAATTGTCCAGTGGATAGCGGTCTACCATTATGGTCCAGGATCCCAGAGGTATATTCTAAATTGCCACCATCTTCCCAACATCCTACTATCCTGATATGAATCACAACACCAACCTGAAGATTCTTTTTCTCAGAGTCCGCCAGTAGTTGGCAATATGCAGAGTGGTCCACGCGTTCCATGACTGTCTCAGTGTGCTGCTTATTTTTGGTAACAAACAGGCAAACAATCAGGCTTAATCATTAATGGCCTCCTGAAGGAATTAACATCCACAAGTGATTGAAACGTACAGAGCCGTACCCATCCATTCATCTTCTATATCTGCTTTATCCTGAGCAGGGTCTTAGGGGTGCTGGAACCTAAAAGAAAAAAAAAAGAAAGAAAGGGGATGGGACTGTGCCTGGACTCGCCATAAACTTTCAACCCTTCAGACAGCAGCAGCTCAGTCAGGCAGCTTGCTATTGGTTGGCAAAAAAAAGGGAAAACCACAACTTTACTGGAAAGTCATCATTAAGCTGTGTAATTTGACATGCCCAGTTAGGTAAACTAACAAGATCTAACAATGAGATCAGCCACTGCAGTGTTTCTGACATACAACTTGTGTGAAGTGATATTGGCTGTAGCCACTACACAGTCCTGCACAGGGCTGGAACTTATCATGGGGAACAAACAGGAGACAATCCTGGGATTGAGTGCCAGTCCATTGCAGCAGCGCCATATCATAAGTTGTTTAAACATATTTCTGATAATTGGAGCCCACGTAAGTGTCAAGACGCCATCAAATACAACCCATGAGTCAGATGTACGGACCCACTACTATGGTTGTCATATACGGCTCAAAAGCACTACGGGACCACACTGCCTGCAGGTATGTGCAGTCAGGTATGTGCAGTTATGTCTGACTAAAGGAGGCAGTGCATCAACTTCTTTCTTTTTTCTTTGCAGTTGGATAACAGGCACATTAAGTGACTCGCTCAGGATCACAGTGAGCCAGAGACTAAAACGGACGCAGCATCCAGGCCCTTTAATGGACGAGTGCTTTAAGGTCATGTCACACCAGCAATTTTCAGTCATAGCCTTTGTTAACAGAATCTTAACGAGTCAGAGGCAGTCGTTTAATGTGACATACCCAGCAACTATTTGTCTATCATATAGTGCCTTTCTCATCTATCTATCTATCTATCTATCTATCTATCTATCTATCTATCTATCTATCTATCTAATACTGGCTGCTATACTAACATTAATATCTATGTATCTATTATTAATTTATTTAAATTCTTAATCTTGCCTACTACACTATCCATCTAATCCTGCCTGCTATACTAACAATAACATCTATCTATCTATCTATCTATCTATCTATCTATCTATCTATCTATCTATCTATCTATCTATCTATCTATCTATCTCTCTATCTATCTATCTATCTATCTATCTATCTATCTATCTATCTAATACTGGCTGCTATACTAACATTAATATCTATGTATCTATTATTAATTTATTTAAATTCTTAATCTTGCCTACTACACTATCCATCTAATCCTGCCTGCTATACTAACAATAACATCTATCTATCTATCTATCTATCTATCTATCTATCTATCTATCTATCTATCTATCTATCTATCTATCTATCCATCCATCCATCCATCCATCCATCCATCCATCCATCCATCCCTTCCTGCTATACTAACATTAACATCTATCTATCTATCTATCTATCTATCTATCTATCTATCTATCTATCTATCTATCTATCTATCTATCTATCTATCTATCTATCCATCCATCCATCCATCCATCCATCCATCCATCCATCCCTTCCTGCTATACTAACATTAACATCTATCTATCTATCTATCTATCTATCTATCTATCTATCTATCTATCTATCTATCTATCTATCTATCTATCTATCTATCTATCTATCTATCTATCACTGCCTGCTATACTAACATTAATATCTATGTATCTATCCATCCATCCATTTTCCAACCCGCTGAATCCGAACACAGGGTCACGGGGGTCTGCTGGAGCCAATCCCAACCAACACAGGGCGCAAGGCAGGGAACCAATCCTGGGCAGGGTGCCAACCCCCCGCAGATCTATGTATCTATTATTAATTTATTTAAATTCTTAATCTTGCCTACTACACTATCCATTTAATCCTGCCTGCTATACTAACATTAACATCTATCTATCTATCTATCTATCTATCTATCTATCTATCTATCTATCTATCTATCTATCTATCTATCTATCTATCTATCTATCTGTCTGTCTGTCTGTCTGTCTGTCTGTCTGTCTCTCTTCCATGACTCACCCCTCAAACAGGTTTAACTTTGCCTTTAGTTATTTGGTGGTCTCTGTGTTCATGAGAGCTGATAACCAATGAGCACTCAGCCAGAAGCACACATCAACAAGGAACGCAGGTGTCTGGACCTCAGAAACAGAAGAGCAGCTTGTCTGTCTGACACTTTGTGTTTTATGTACTGCTTCAGAATTGAAATAAAGAAGTAACAGGTGCCAGAATTGCAGCTAAACTTGCTGTACCTGTTAGCCCTTTGCATGGCTGGCTATGGGGCGTCACTAAAAGGGGTGAGCAAGTCTGTGCTTGAAATGTCGGTATGCAGTCATCAAATTTGACATGCCCTGTCATTTTCAGTCGTGCACACTGACCTGGTCCAGTGATGAGGTCAGGCGACGAGTCTGACATACCCAGAGATTAGAACTTGCTTAATGCGACATCGGTTTTAGCCACTATGCCATACTGCTTTTCAGACATGTTGCTGCTGGAAGAGGTGTGGGTGAGGCCAACAGGGGTCGCTTACCCTGTGGTCTGACAGTGGATCCCAATGCCCCAGTTCAGTGACGGCGACAACGTGCTGTAAAAATGGTGCCATACTTCGAACGAAACATAATAATCGAGGTCCTGACTCTCTGTGGTCATTAAAGATCCCTGGGCATTCTTCATAAACAGCAGGGTGTATCCTGATGTCCTGAATTGCCCACCACATCCTAGTCATTCTAGCCCCCCGTCTCTGCCTCTCTCTCTCTCTCTCCCACCCTTCACCACCTAACAACTCATGTGTGGTGCGCATACTGGCACAAAAATGGCTGCTGTTGCATCATCCAGGTGAGTGCTACACATCAGTGGTGCTTGAAGTGGCTCCCCACTCATTGTGCAAAAGCACTTAGTGAGAGAAGTGCTATATAAATGTAATGAATTATTATAATATTATTATTGTGCCTCTGTGCTCTGCCATGTATCAAAGGCTTCATCCGTATGCACTAAATGACCTTGTGAGAGCAGGACGTGTACAGTTTATCATGGAGCTGACAGGCCTCATCTCGTCCTATAGCACCTTGGTTGAACAGTCAATAATAAAACTAATGTGATAACATTTATTTATTTATTTTGTTATTTAGTACAGTGTATTAATCCCTGTGGGGAAATGATCTTTTCTCAAGGCCTTTGGAGGTCAGAGCACAGGGTCAGCCATTGTTAAGGGCCCTGCTCAAGAGCCCAACAGAGTAGGATCCCTTCTGGCAGTAACGACATTTGAAGCGTCAACCTTCCAGATAGCAGCGCAGATCCTTAAGCCTCAAAGCCACCATTCTGCATGCAACAGTAAAACACAAAGGTAAAAATTCACCCAACCGCCGGGCTCTCATCCCTAATTTAACTTTAACAAAAGTGTTAAAAGTCTAAGAAGCAGGCGGGCGCGGGAATCGTCTCTTTAGCACTTTATTCTTTTTACATTCATATATACATTAGGGGTCAACACCAACACTGTACAGTCACAAGACACCTGGTAGGCCTCGCCCGCCTTCCGCTGGGCTAAACTGTGCGGCTCTTGCTTCAAAAGTCAAAGTCCTTCAAGTTAACACGACTCGCCTAAGTTGGGCTGACCATTTGCGATTAAACCCTTCCAACGTAGCAGAAGCATTTCCGCACACTGGTCTTCAATGAGTCGAGTTTGTGCAGAAATGATTCCGTTAGATTGGCAGGGTGCTGGCAGGGATGGCCGATGTGGACGGGCACACGGGTTACTTCATCAGGCCTTTCACAATCTGGACCTCTTCCACTGGCTTCCACTTTTGATTAAAGGTTAAGAGCTGGAAAGATACAAAAGAGAAAAGGAAAGGAAGGATTAGTCACACGTTTAATCGGAAACACCGCTTGTGTATCTGTAATTGGTGCTTTAATCCCACGATGGACATGGAATGTTCTCCTTGTATTCACATGGGCTTCCACTGGAGACTTTCAAGAGCTGCTAGCCTGCCGACTGGGAATTGTCAAATTGTTGGTGTTGAGCAAGTGGGCCTGGTGATGAAGGTGGGGCACCAAGACTAGACTTGTGCCTGCGGTGGTTGAGGGGTCTTTATACCATCAAGAAACGATTTGAGAAGAATCTGCTGGAGCTGCCAGAACACCACACAGCCCAGGAAGTGCAGAAGAAGAGAGCAGACGGGGAACTGCTGACATTCTCCACAAAATACTCGGGCAGGCCTTGGGTGACTGGTCGGGACACGGACACCTCAGCAGCCTCCTGCACATCGCATTGATAAACAAATATAAAAATACCAACAATAGAAACACCACCACCATTACTCATCGGTGGAAGGGGACGTCTGGCCATCCCACAAAACACCCAATAAATAAGCAGAGAGGGAGAAAAATCATCCATCCATCCATCCATCCATCCATCCATCCATTGTCTCCCACTTATCCGAGGTCGGGTCGCGGGGGCAGCAGCTTGAGCAGAGATGCCCAGACTTCCCTCTCCCCGGCCACTTCTTCTAGCTCTTCCGGGAGAATCCCAAGGCGTTCCCAGGCCAGCCGGGAGACATAGTCCCTCCAGTGTGTCCTGGGTCTTCCCCGGGGCCTCCTCCCGGTTGGACGTGCCCGGAACACCTCACCAGGGAGGCATCCAGGAGGCATCCTGATCAGATGCCCGAGCCACCTCATCTGACTCCTCTCGATGCGGAGGAGCAGCGGCTCTACTCTGAGCCCCTCCCGGATGACTGAGCTTCTCACCCTATCTTTAAGGGAAAGCCCAGACACCCTGCGGAGGAAACTCATTTCAGCCGCTTGTATTCGCGATCTCGTTCTTTCGGTCACTACCCATAGCTCATGACCATAGGTGAGGGTAGGAACATAGATCGACTGGTAAACTGAGAAAAATCATAACACAATAAATAATAATATCATCAACTGGACTGCCCCTAAATAAATGTTGATTATAATAATAATAATAACATCAATAGGACTGTCTCTAAACATATTTTGAAGAAGAGTAATAATAATAACAACACTGCCACCACCACCAAAAGCAACAACAGTCTTTTGAGTGAACATCCCAGCAACTTGGGTTAACCCATAAAACAGCCATTAAATGAGCAGAGAGAGAATCATACTATAATAATTAAAATTTAAATAACAACAACAATTCTCTGATCTCATTTTCTGAAGTGGCTTTTCCTGGCGAGTGTCACGGTGGCAGCAGGCATAGCAGGTCAGACCAGACTTCCCTGTCCCCAGCTACAGGTTCCAGCTCTATTATTATTATTATTATTATTATTAGTAGTAGTAGTAGTAGTAGTAGTATTATTTCTTGATGGTATTGTAGCACTGTTAGGATGTTATAAGAATGTCATACATAACACTGTAATTTTTGTTTTTTTCTAATTGTTGAATCAACACTTGGGTGTTTGCCCTCTGGCACACTAATGACATCTCCTCCAGCGCCGTTTCCTGCCTTGTCCCCATAGGCTCGATTCCCCTCCAACAACCCTGAACTAGGTAAATAGGTAAATTGGATTTCAGGATGTCACGTTATTTCTATTTTCTACACGTTTTTTCATCTCAGAATATGAAGAAAAGAAAGAAAAGGTGAACCCGACACTTGCTCAAGGTCACACAGTGAGGCACAGGAGGGTTGTGGATTTAAAGGCCTGCGCTGTAGTCGTCACAGCAGCTCAGCGCCTATAGGATGTGACATTTGCATCTCATTAAATTGCGACGGTCCGCCACCCCCACCGCTCGCATTAGCGAATCACGGCACGTCTCGTCACGTCATACTCGAGTAGAGCCCGACAGGCGCCGGGATATTCAGGATGTCTGCTACTGTCATCGCCTTTGGCTTCTACTGTTTAGTGCAGTAATACAACTTCATGAGATGAGCACTGTGCTTTACTGTATTTAAGCTCCCTTACTATTAATAATAATTTCGTGTGAATATTAGCATGTGCTGTGTTCCTAGTCCCTGATAATGTAGTCGTTTTGTAGCAAGTGATACTCGTGTTTTCTTATTATTTAATCTGGTTTATCCTTTTCATTCATTACCTTTTATCCTTGTGACTATTACCGCGTTGTACTCGTATTTTCTTATTTATTCATGTAATCATTTTTTTTTCGTGTGAAAATTACTGTTGTACACATATCTTGTACTGTTCTGCTCTTAATATTTGCGCTGTACTTCTGCTCCCTTATTATTTATTAGTTATAGTTTAGTGTGTCATCCATATATTTTCTTATGTATTTATTATTACTGTGTGTTGCTCGTTTTCTCGTACAACTGTATTTATTACCGTGTTCAGGGTCGTCGCTGGCTCTAGCATTTCCTATGGGCTTAAGATGGAAAAATTGGTTCCCCTGTGGAGTTTCCATGCTGTCGATATATATTGGGGGGGTTGGGGGTGGTGGTGTTGGTGGGATTGGTCTCAGGGTTGAGGTTGTCCCCGTGGAGTTCCCGCGCTGTCGGCAATTATTCCAGAACGGAAGGAAGAGGTCAGGGACGAGTAGCACAAGTCCATTAACCTTGGTGCTTTTGATGGATGCTCTCTCAGAGATCAGGGGCTAAAGCCCCAGAATCCCTAAGAACGACGACACTGATTGTACTTCTTGCGTTTGCAGTGTTTCGTTCATTTTCCGGCTTTATTTCGTGTTGCTGTTATCGTATTATCTTATTGATTCTTGTGGTTGTTAACGTATTATACTTCTGTTTCCTTATTCTTTTGTTACTGCATTATTCTCGTATCTTCGTATTATTAATTCGAGCGGCTATTGCCGTATTATACGCATATTTTCTTATTGCTGATTTCGTGTGCACATTACCGTATTATACTCACATTTTCTTATTATTGATTCGTGCAGTCATTACCGTACTACACTCACACATATTGATTCGACCGGGTATTACCGTATTATACTCAGATTTACTTTGTTGTACTCATATTTTATTATTGTTAATTCTTGACATTTTTTACCGTGCTTCATTCATTTTCCATTTTTTATTCACGTGCCCATTAACGTGTTGTACTCTTTTCTGCTTATTCTTTACTATTTTAAGGTTTCAAGTTAAATTTTCAAATGAACCTACACCTAATTACGCGGCGGGAAGGCCTGAACGCGAACTCCCAGAAGCCATTCCCTGCCGAGTCGATTCCTTCGTCCACCTTAAAGGAAGGACAACACAAGAATGCCATACAAATGGCGAAACTGTCTTTTGAGTCTTGCAGTCGGCGTCGCTGTCTGTGGTGGTAGAGTAAAAGATGAAAGTGGATTTTGCAGGCCACTTACATGACCGTTTTAATTCGACTCAGCCGTGATGCTAACCCAGATAGCGGTCAAGCGAAATAAAGCTGCGGCTTTCTGTTAATCACGGTCGTCTGTCAGCACCGCGCGGACTGCTTAACGATTAACCTTCGTGACTTTTCTCTATTTAAAGTGGCGGATCGATCCTCGTTCTTAAACGCACGGGTCACCTTGACTGGTTTGCTAAAGAAGGTCTCGTTTCATTTGTGTTGTTTAGCAAATCCCTCGTTTAAAAACACCACTGCATAGGTGTGAATAAATTGATCATTTATTGCATTTGATTCAGTCAAATATCAAGATAATGCCATCTCGTATAACTCTTCATGTCCTTTGACGTGACCGTTTTTTAGGGTGAATTAATTTTACAGTTTTGGGGCGGGGTGCACTGCTTCTTCCTAAATAAGGTATCCTGGGTTCAAATCGGTGCCCAATTGCTGCCCGTGCTTCTCCTGTTAAATGCGAAACCTCCACTGAACACGTTAACTGGCGACTCTACAAGAGCCGAGTGCGCGTGCGCGTGCTCTGCAGTGTACGAGCTCCTCGACCGGGGTTTGGTTCCTGCCTTGCGCTCACTGCTGCCACCAGCGGTCCAGACTTGAATTGCGCGGCCGTGAGAGTGTTGACGCATTTTTACTTTTGGGTTTTGCCTCTGTGGGAGCCACAATTTGCACCGAGTAAACATATTTTATTACACATACGCTCGTTTATTATCATCCGTTTTCTAAACTTACTTATCCAGAGCAGGCTCTCCTGCATGTCATCTACTCATAAATATCATAAGAAACATTTACATGAAATAAAAAGAATATCAGTTTCATTGAAATTTTTTACCCTTGGATTTCACAATAACTACCCATCCATTTTGTAAAGCTGCTTATCCAGGGAAGGGTTGCAGGGAAGCTGGAGCCAATCTCAACAACCGCAGGGCACAAGGCAGGAACAACCCCTGGACAGGGCGACAGACAATCAATCACAGGGGCTCATTTAGTGTCGCCAAATCATCAAACCTGTACGTCTTTGGACTGTGAGTGGAAAGTGGAGCACCTGGGGGAAGCCCACACAGACACGGGGAGAACATGCAGATGCTCACAACTATCACCCGGAAAGTGAACCCCGGTCTCCTTGATCAGAGGCAGCAGCAGCACCACCGTGCTGCCCCCCCCCCCTAATATCCATCCATCCTTCCACTCACCAAACCCACTTATTCACAGCAGGAACGCGGGGGAGCTGGAGACGATCTCAGCAAGCATGGAGGAGAAGGCAGGAAAGGAACAATCCGTGGGGAGGTCACCAGTCTTTGCAGGGTGAAAACACACACACACACACTTGCACCAATTTAGAATCGTCCGTTCTCCTAATCTGCAAGTATTTGGAATGTGGGAGGGTGGAAAATGGGGCACCCGGGGGCATATCCATACAGACATGGGGAGAACATGCAAACTGCACACTGAGAGGAGGACCTGGCAGGTGAATCCTCGTCTCCATATTGTGAGGTCGCAGTGCTATCACTGTGCCACCACGCCTCCCATCCATTCATCCATTTTCTAAATCCACTAATCTAGAGCTGGTCCTTTACATAAAATAAAAAAAGAATACTAATCCCAACGGTGTTTTATACCCTTAGAATCTCACCATAATTGTTCATCCATTTCCAATACCTGCTTTGGCCACTGGGGGAGCTGGAGCCTATCCCGGCCTGCTTCAGGCACAAGGCAGGAACAGTCCAGCGTGAACAAAAAAGACACATCAGGAGCCAATTTAGTGTCTCCAATCCTCCTTGGGAGAAAACCCACTCGGACACGGGGAGAACATGCAAACTCCACGCAGGGAGGACCCAGGATGAGAACTTCAGGCTCCTTGTTTTAATGCTGCAGTGCTGCCACTGTGCCTCTGTGCCACCTTCGCAGTATCCAACCCTCCATCCATTCATTTTTATCAAGCCGCTCATCTAGTGCAGGGTCCTGGGACAGGTTGAGCCTATTGGGGGGGGGGGGGGCATTTCCTGGGTGGGGTGCCAATCCATCACAAGAGTGAACACACAAGCAATGGGGGCCAATTTAACATTGGCAGTAACCAAATTGGCCAGTCTTTGGACTGTGGCAAGAAACCCACACAGTCACAGGGAGAACATGCAAACCCCATGCATGCACACTCTTACAACTAACAGTCTCTTAGTGCCATTTTACTGGGCTGCGTGGCTCCTGGTAGAGCTATTTCAATCTGGGAAGTGTTCTTTGATTCCTAATATTTGGACACAACAGATATCTTTAATATATACTGGATGACCCAAGAGATCAAGAAAACCTGAACTTAGCCTGGATGTGTGTGTTTGTTTGCAGCAGGAGTCCTTTGAGAATGAGAAGCCCACTGGTATTTCAAAAATCTGTTAACATCTGTTCAGGGCTATTTATGGAGCCTGTTACAGACCTACAGACAACCGACTGTCCACTGGCCAGTTTTCAGCTCCAGCATTGTCCTGGGCGTGGACGGCCCCACTCGTCCAAAGTGGACCGACGTAGAGTTAAACCAGAGGCCGTGGAGTGGCTGACCTGTCCTGAATGACCAAAGCATATATGAAAATCTAAAGAAAATTACCTTTTGAGGTTTGGCTGGGTCCAATGTTTCCCAAGGTTCGGGGTTACCGGTTTTGTTAAGGCTGGAAAAGATAAAATAGCAAAAACAAGAAAATAAACACAGAAGCAATAAATGAATGAATAAATAGGCAACTAAATTCCTTAATAAACGGAATATTGCCAACTTTAAATTAACCAGAAAAGAACTAACATTATTTACAGGCTGATCTAATGATGAACTGTATTGAGGGAGCACGTTTAGGGGGAAGAGAAGTCCTGTTTATATACATATACAGTAATCTGTTTTAATAATTGGAAAATAACCAAATGTCCAGTTTTCAATAGGCTGCAAACACAGCGCAGCCGCCATCAATGTGGACAAAATTCCAAGGGGAATCTCGTGATTTTTGATTTAACATTCGTCTTGTTATGTGTAGACTCAAATTACTTTTGATAGAAATGTGTGTAGTTCCAAATTAGATTAAATTAAATATGTGTGTAAGGAGACCTGGATTCACAGCCTGGTCCTCCCTGTGTGGAGATTGCATGTTCTTCCCGTGTCTATGTGGGTGTCAGTTTTATTTATTTTTCTTCTTTATTTCGACTTATACAATTTCTCATATTAGGAATTTGTTAAGTTCTCCCATACTCCTTGGGGTCAGAGCACAGTCAGCCATTGTACGTGTGCACCCCTGGAGCAACTGCAGGTTAAGGGCCTTATTCAAGGGCCCAGCAGAGTGGGATCTCTTTTGGCAGTAATCCCCAATTTGAACCAGCAACCTTCCAGATACCCGTGCATATTGTCTCCCACAGTCCAAAGACGTGCAGGTGAGACGAATTGGCGATTAAAGTTGGCCCGTGTGTGTGTTTGGAGTGTGTGTGTGTGATGGCCTGGCATCCAGTCCAGGGTTTGTTCTTGCCTTGTGCCCAATGCTAGCTGGGATAGGCTGCAGCACCCCCAGGACGCGCCCATGACCTGGGTAAGGCGAGTTACAGAATGACCGACTGACAAAAATATGTGTAGACGCAAATTAGATTCGATTTAACTTTTGCAGAAAATGTGTAGACCCACATTAAAATAGACTTAAATGTTTAAATGAATTCAATTAAACATTAGTGTAAAACGTGTAGCCCCGAATTAGTTTCAATTTAGCATAACTAAAATTTGCTTAGACCCCAGTTAGACTGCACGATTACTAGATCATCTTGAAGAGGGCGGAGTGCCCCCTCCGGGTTGGGGATGAGGTGCTAACTCAACCATCTCGGGGTCGTCTTATTCACGAATGAGTAGGGTTGGATTAATAAAGATAAATAAGCACGTGCTTACGTCATCAAGGGAATGGGTATGGGGGGGGGGTCTGGGGGGGTTGTGACCACAGTAATTTTCCATTGCCGGATTTACCACGGGCCACATATATACATATAAACAATAAAATAACAAGGGTTAATGATAACTATTAATCTTTGGAAAACAACCAAATTCGATTCTGGTAACTGGCACACGGTCCACTGAGGCTCACGTGACCGTTCTTCTCTTTTCGTCACGTCGGCTGTCCTGTTCAGTCGTCCACCGACAGCGACTGCAGCTCATATATATATATATATATATATATATATATATATATATATATATATATATATATATATATATATATATAAGCATCAACATCTTTTAAGTGCTTAGTGTCTCTAAAGGTATTAATCCGGCCAATGCGAGTGAGTGAAGAAGAGACCGGGACACAGGACAGGTGGATCACAACGGTCATGCGCACTTTGTGCCGGTCGTTTGTGGCGAAGAGCGAGCTGAGCAGAAAAGGCGAAGCTCTCCATTTCCCGGTCGATTCCATTTCCTGTCCTCGCTTACGGTCACGAGTTGTAGGAAGTGATTGCGGGGGTACAAAGCGGCAGAAAATAACTTGTTCCTTTTCGGGGTGTCTGGGCTCAGAGATGCAGACATTCTGGGGGAGCTCAAAGCAGAACTGCTGCTGCGGCTCCTCCTCATCGCCGGTTCGAGCATCTGATTGTGGTGCCTCCTGGAAGCCTCCTCGCGGTGGTGTTTCGCGCATCTCCAACCAGCAGGAGATCTCGGGGCAGACACTGGACATATCGCAGAGATTAGAACTCACGGGTGGACTTGAAACGTCTCGGTATCCCCAAGAAGGAGTCGGGGGAGGTGCTGGAGAAAAGGGACAGACTGCTGTCCCCCACGAGCCGTACCCGGCGAAGCGACAGGAAACAGACGGAGGGCTGGGTGACTAAATGAAATCCCGTTTTAGGACAGTAAAAATCAGGTCCGGTTATGCACAGTGCGCTGTGGCAATTTATAAAAAGTCGTGAAATTCTCACCACTCCAGTTAATCTGTAATCCGACATCAGCACAGGTGACCTCCCCGGGGTCTCCATCCATTAAACTGACGCACTTCACGCTTTTTACAAATGCCCGCCTGCTTCTTTCATTTTATTTTATTTTTTCACCGTAAACATCCGTTCTTTGCATCCTCCCCAGCTCACCCTACGCCATCACTACATCGAAGATTTCCATAGAAACATTTCCTTACATCACGTCGGGTTTGGTAGCCAGAAAATAGATGCAAGCTGAAGTGGCGCCGGCGGCTGCGAGTCCCATAAATCCAATAAGAGGAATGAGCTGAAAGTTAAAAAAAAAAACAGTTTTCAACAATCATAAAAATTAAAAATTCACAATGTATTGTACAAATTATGTTTTACATGACCGATTTATGATTCCAATGAGCCCATTTACGTTTTAACTTGAGCACAGGTGCGCTTAAGACTAAACAGATGGAAAATAATTTAAAATACACCGAGGCGCGCACTTACTTCCTTTCTTTTTCTCAGCATTTGAAAAAATCCAAATCCAGACATGATTGCTTTACAGATGACAGTTGACCTAAAAGAAGCAGAAGAAGGAAAAAAAAAAGAGTTTGGAATCCAAAATGTTCAGAAATGTGCACTACTGTGCAGATGCTGGGCAGGTGTCTGCCAAACCTGAAGGTGCTCACCTGGCTACAGAGAACTTGGTCCGATGCTTTAAATGTCAGATGACACTTTGAGACTTCCTTCCCGGTTTCTCTTTATATATGTGAATGTTGACTCTCAGAGACGAGGTCCAAGTCACGTAGACAAGCCTCCCATACGAAAAAAAAAAACGTTAACCAATATAGATACCAGTAGTGGGCAGATACAATTGTTAATGTGGTTTTACTGGGGAGTTTCTGCGGCTCGCTGCTGCCCCCTACTGGGTAGCTCACGGATTAGTCAAAAGGCAGTGCCGGCAGACTGCGCAACTCACGCGCTCCTCCGCTCTCAGTGTAGATGGAATGTTCAGCAGGGATCCTCCATCTCGCAACCCGCGAGTCTTTCCTCTTTGGCAACAGGAGGTTGTCATGATGCAAGGAGCGGTTTCGTTATGCACCACACTGTCAAAAGCTTTACTGAAATGGGGAAGACAGCCAAGCCGGTAGGAGATAAGCAGAGAATAACTTGTGGGGGATATTTAGGCAATCTGCTGAGATACGCGCACAATACGAAATAAATGTAAAGTCGCTCCAGTTGCGAGGGAGTCCCCGTTCACCGAGTTCTTGGAAACGCTCAGTAAGTAGACCTTTAGATACATCGAGCGTGGAAACGAGCAAAGGTCTGATGTCAGATACTCGAAAAGGGTGTCCATTAATGAGTTAGAATGGAAGCCCACCGACAGGCGCGATCGCAATTCGATACTCGCGCATACACCGACAGGAAAAGGAAATTCTCAAAAAGGTCCTGAAAAGTGGTCTTTGGCTTCTTTGCTCCTGATAATTTACTTCTCCACTTACGGTGTTTTTTTTTTTTTTTATCTATGCAACTTACCGCTCATCTTGGCGCACGCGTATCTCTACTGTATACAAGCCGCAAACGAAAATGACGCCGACATGCACCCCGTATAGACGTGTTTTGACGTTATGGATATATCGGGACACTTGGGTTCATGAAAATGACTGACCTCTAAATCTGCACCTTTTTATGGACATTACCACATTATTTATGTTCCGGGGGTGGGTGTGTCCGCTAGGAGGGGCACACATTTTAAAGGTGATGCATGTCGGCGGGGTTTCCCCCTTGAAGACGAAGCGTTTTACAAGACCGGGAAATAGCCGCGGTTACTATATAATGAGCGAGGGTTATGCATATGGGCCCCCATGCAACTCTTACTCTGCATCCCCCTCTCTAAGCATATGCATAGGTTCGTGTGTTCATGTGTGTATGTATGAAGACATATATATTGTATATAATAGATACACGTTTAATATATATGTGTGGGATAGATAAGAGATTATATATGTAAAGGCACTATATGAAGCGCTATGGTACCATATAGTGCCTTTACGTACAGTCCTCTATGTATCTCCCACACACATAGCATATCCTCCCTGACTTCATACATACACATTTATTAATTATTTATCATCCCATCTGTTTGGATAGAGTTGTGTCACAGTTCCTTTTCTGTCCTTCTCACAGGGTCACATCGATTAGGTATACCCTGACATCGATTGGCTATCGCTCGGTATACACACACATAACATTTCATGGATCCTGCCCTGTGATCGATTTTTTTTTTTAGCCCACTTGACCCACTTGTATCAGCAGCCGGTTGGGACTGGAACACGAGCTAGCGCTCTACCAATAAGGTTTCGGTGGTCGTGTGTATTGTCCAGGGAGGGAAAAACGCACGCCTGCAATTTCATTCCGACTGCCACTCGCTGGAGTGACCACACCAGATGGCCCTCCGCATTCCTGTGGGGGGCTCCCGCATGTGACATTCATTCGCCCTCGAAGCTCCAGGACGGGACGTAAACGAGTCGATCGGACGTTACGCCCAAAGTTCCTCAAAGCAGACAGGAGGGCAGGTGTCGGCCACAGGTGCTCAGCTGCCTTCCTGTGTGTGTGTTTTTTTTTTATTTTTATTTTTTTTAAATGTTGACGTTTATTTCCTGAAGTTGATTTCGACAGCACGAGCTCCTCCCACTCCGCGGTGACTTCCTCAGCGTACTCACGAAGCTCAAGGTCATCATGCCGGAGCGGTGGGATGGCGAGTAACGGAACTGACGTGCTTGGGAGGATGGGGACTCACCTTGGCGGGCTTGGAATATCAATAGGCTTAGAGGGGGGAGTGGAGAGTGGGAGAGGGGGCGGCGGGAATGAAGGGAACCACGTGACTTCGTGGATGAACGTGCCATCTCCCATCCCAACATATATGCAGCTCCATCGGTGGTCCCGCAGTCATGGCCTTTACGTTGCTATGTATTATTTGAGCTTTCAGTGTTAATTGCGTAGAAATAACGGATTTATGATTTGACAAGAATTGGGTCAATCCGTGAATATGCGTAGTCGAGTTCAATTTGCCAGTCCGGTTAGCAACCGTCATGAAGCGCTTTGAGCTGGGGAAAGGCGCTATAAGATGTGTTGCCATTATTATTACGAACCCGCGCAGGTCTGACGCGAATTAAAATGGTTTAAACGGCATAATAAAATTCAGGGTGGTGGAGTCAGGATTGTAGTTTTGAGCCGGAGAAAGACGCTATTTAAATAACATGTATTATTATGCCACCCATGCCAAATGGATTAAACGGCACAATCAATTTAGGGGAAGTGGAGTCAGGATTCGTTTCTTGTGTTGGGGAAAGGCGCTATATAAATAAAATGTATTATTAAGACGCTCAGATCAGTCGTCAACTAAATTGCTTAAATTGCGTAATCAAATTCGGGATTGTGAAGTCTGTAGTCGACTTTTGAGCTGGGGAAAGGCGCTATATAACTAAAAACATATTACTATGATTATGAACCCACCCTGGCCAGGCGCCAATTAAGTGATTTAAACGGCATAATCACGTTCAGGGATTGTAATATTGAGCTTGGGAAAGGCGCTATATAAATAAAACGTATTATTATTATTATTAAGCCGCTCAGATCAGACGTCAACCAAATTGCTTAAATGGCATAATCAGATTCAGGATTGTGATATTTGTAGTCGGTTTTGGAGCTGGGGAAAGCCGCTATATAAATAATATATTATTATTGTTATCATTATTATTAACCCATTTAAATGGCATAACCAAATTGAGGATTGTGGAGTTCAAGATTGAAGATTCCTTATTTGTCACATACACAATTATACGAGTACAACATGTAGTGAAATGTGCCTTGATCGGCCATGAGACTGTGGAATAAAGTTAACAATTAAATTATATGAAAAAAAAGTTTAAATGAAAAGAATTTTTAAAAAGAGATTTTTTAAAAAGGGTAGAACTAAGGTGATACAATATATAAAAAGTATATATCCATATAAGATTACTGTACAGTTGTAAACAAGATCTACACCGTGTGCAAATCTAATAGAATAGAAGATCTGTGAACTCTAAGTGTAGTGTTCTAGTTTGCTGTTTAATTTAAAAGATTTAAATGACATGGCGGCTGCCGAGATACGGTGAAGTAAAGGATTCGGTTTGCGTTATAATGAACAGCTCAAAGAGTCTGTGGTGGCATGTCCAGGTGAAGAAGTCTTATGGTCTGCGGATAGAAGCTCCTCCTGGGCCTCTCCTGTTCTGGCCACGCTACTCCTAAAGCATTTGATTGATTTCGGCAGGTCGGTAGTTTCTGGGGTGAGACGAGTCTCTGGTGATGCTAGTTGCTTTGGTCCTGCATCTCCTCGTATAAATACCCCGCAGAGACGGTAGATCAGATCTGGTGTAACGTCTCACCACCCGGATCACTCTCTGTAGTTCCTTAACTAGTACGCAGCTGTTCCCAAACCAGGTAGTGATGTTCTAAGTCAAAAAACTTTCTACAGCACCAGAGTAAAAAGTCCTTAGGAAACTTCCTCACGTTGCCTCGCCTTTGTGGCCTGGGCTTGAATATGCTCAGTCCATGCTTGGATTCTATCTCAGCAGCATCAGGTGCGAGCAGGAGCTGTGGATGGCAACCAGCCTGTGTACTTGGGTATGTGTGTGTGCGTGTGAAGAAAACCCACACAGATACGGGTAGAAAGTGCACACTCCACACTGACATGATTTGAACCTTGTATCCGTGACCTGTGACTATTGTACTGACCTTTATGTTACGTGGAAGGGGAAATTATTAAAATATACGCAGCCTTTTTAAAATTAAGCATCCTTTATTTCTTTTCTAATGACTTATTATTTATAATAGACAGCATTTCATCTAGCAGCTTTCAACAACATTTATTTCTATTGCACATTTTCATGCACAGGAATTATGGGCGGAGTTTAAAGGGGGGCAGGGGAGCCTGTCCTCCCCCACGGATGTACTGCGTTACTAAAATAAGTGTCACAAGTTTTTTTTTTTTGTTTGTTTGTTTAACCACAGTTAACGTACATGTGGATCGTATAGTAAAGCCTGATTTACACTTACCGTGTGAAGCCTGTGGGCAGACCGATAACAAAAACACATGCATGCTGAGCGGCTAAAACTCATTTAAACTCGTTGCGGTTTGTTGATATTTTCCTAGTCTGTAAGTGACAGTATGTGGTCAATGTCGCACAGCTAACAATGTCACAGCAGAGGATGCGAGACTGTGATGGATGAAGAGTTTTGCCTGCTGCTACCGACTTCAACAGGAAGAAAGGAGAAGGTGGAGTGTCAAAGCCTTTGCCCAAAAGCGATATTCTCGTCAGTGGGGAGCCTGCATGACAAGCAGGTGTATTTCAAATGTTTTTGCAGGTCTTCCTTGCGCATTAAACACCAGTTCTTTCTTATTCAGCCCCTTTCGTTCATCCTTCTGGCATCCACGTAACCAGCCTCTCCTTGGAATTCACCACTGAGTCCGCGTCGCCAAGCAGTTAGAAAAACTTTAACGCGCAGCGCGCGCCAGGCTTACGTGGGTAACGGGTCTTCAAGCCTGACGTCATTTCCGCCGCGCGGATCTCGCAGTCTGGGTGCTCCATACGCAGTGTGAAAGTGTGCTCGCCCAGTGATGGGCTGGGGTCCCGTCCAGGGATTGTTCCTGCACGTGCTCGCTTCTTACAGGGATGGGTGTCAGCTGGTCCCTGCCCTGGATAAGCGGGATCAGTGGATGAATGGATTAACGAATGTTGTCCAAGGCAACTCCAATGCCGCGTATCCCTAAGGAAGACAGAGAAGCATAGCGCCCAATATCAGTTGCAGGTTAGGCCTACTTTATAGTTTCATATGTAGCGGGAGAAAAGTCACGTCACCTTTTATTTTGGCGATGGAAACGGTGGTGCGCATGGCTTATGTCTACAAATCTCTACCACACGCCACACTGATTCCTATATTATATATATATACATATATACAGGGCCGGATTTATATGAAAAGAGGCCCTAGGCTATTCCACTTATGAGGCCCTTTCACCTTCCATTTTTAAGTTTGTAAATTACATGAGAGACAATAAAAAACGTAATACGCGTTGATCTTAACCAATATATTTTTATGTTTGTTTATTAGTCATATGCGTAGAATTTCTCCTTATTTTCGGTTCAGTG
Organism: Erpetoichthys calabaricus; assembly: GCF_900747795.2. NCBI lineage: Eukaryota > Metazoa > Chordata > Cladistia > Polypteriformes > Polypteridae > Erpetoichthys > Erpetoichthys calabaricus. The sequence goes on along the minus strand of NC_041410.2, from coordinate 86,291,773 downwards.
TTTTAGTGTTCACTGTTTTTAGAATAGTGTAATTTTAATTTTGCTAACGATTTGAATGTAGGCCCCTCTTGATCTTGAGGCCCTAGGCTGAAGCCTAGTTAGCCTATAGGAAAATCCGGCCCTGTATATATATATATATATATATATATATATATATATATATATAATGAAGGAAATCAATAACATAAAAAGGTTCCAGCTTTCAAACCTTAATGAAGTCGCACCCGAGTGTTAACTCTATGCGCACACTTTCTATCTTGTTAAAAATAAGAAAGTGCTTATTTTGTCACAATTAAAAAACGATCTTGAAAACAAAGCTTTCTGTATTTAAACATCATTAGAGTTATTTAGGTATGTTTGTTCAGAGTTTTAAATGTAGGCTAAGTGAGACTTTATATTACCAACAATTTACCAGACTTGATATTCTTTGTTACTATCCCCAGGGGAAATTGTCTTTTCGCATGACCTTTGGGGGTCCGAGCGCAGGGTCAGCCATTGCACAGCCCCTGGTGTAATTTTCAGATTAAGGGCCTTGCTCCAGGGCGTAATGGAGAAGGACCCCTGCTGGCAGTAATGTGATGTTAATGAGTCATACTTCAATTTTTTTTTTTTTTTTTTTTTATATGGGTCATTGCCCAGTCCCCTAATCCCAATCTTAAATGTCAAACTCCAGTCATGCGCAGAATGTAAGTACAGTACAGTATACTGTTAAAAATAAAAGGTGCCAGAGAGGTTCTTCAGAGCGGTGCCGTAAGGAAACCATTTTCGGATCCCAAAAGATTCATCCATATGAAGGTTCAGGAAAAAAGTTAAGTATGCATTGATTGTGTTAATGATTCATAATTTTATTTTGATAAAGATAAGTCGTTCATTTTATGGCATGTAACACTTTCATACATGACTTAAACTAGAAACAACATTTAATTATGTTTATTATTGCCTTGCAACTAAGACCCATACAGCTCAGGTGGTAGACTGCACACTACCCTTGGTCATTCTCATTCCACCCCCCACCTTCGCCATCACGTCCCCTACCTCTTCATATCTTAAATCATTCTTGAGGCAGATTGAAGACTTACAGTCACGGCCGAAATTATCGGCACCCCTGGAATTTTCCCAGAAAATGCACCATTTCTCCCAGAACATTATTGCAATTACAAATGTTTTTGTATATACGTTTATTTCCTTTATGTGCATTGGAACAAATCTGACATCATGTCACACAGAACTCCAAAAACGGGCCGGACAAAATTATTGACACCCTTTCAAAATTGTGTGTAAATCGTTTTATTTCAAGCATATGATGCTCGTTTGAACTCACCTGTGGCAAGAAACAGGTGCTGGCAATAATAGCAATCACACCTGACGCCAGTTAAAATGGAGAAGAGTTGACTCCACCTTTCTGTTGTGTGTCTGAGTGTGCCACACTAAGCATGGAGAACAGAAAGAAGAGCAGAGAATTGTCTGAGGACTTGAGAACAAAAATTATGGAAAAATATCAACAATCTCAAGGCTACAAGTCCATCTCCAGAGATCTTCATGTTCCTTTGTCCACAGTGCGCAACATAATCAAGAAGTTCACAACACATGGCACTGTAGCTAATCTCCCTGGACGTGGACGGAAGAGAAAAATTGATAAAAGACTGCAACGAAGGATAGTCTGAATGGTGGATAAACAACCCAATCAACTTCAAAACATATTCAAGTTGTTCTGCAGACTCAGGGTGCAACGGTGTCAGCTCGAACTATCCGTCGACATCTGAACGAAATGAAACGCTATGGCAGTAGAACCAGGAGGACCCCACTGCTGACACAGAAACACAAAAAAGCCAGACTGCAGTTTGGAGGAAGCCAAAATCCTTCTGTGCGAACGTCTTGTGGACAGATGAGACCAAGGTAGAGCTTTTTGGTAAAGCTCATCATTCTACTGTTTACAGAAAACAGAATGAGGCCTACGAAGAAAAGAACACAGTACCTACAGTCAAACATGGTGGAGGTTCTAAGATGTTTTGGGGATGTTTTGCTGCCTCTGGCGCTGGATGCCTTGACTGTGTGTAAGGCATCATGAAATCTGAAGACTACCAAAAGATATTGGGGCGCAATGTAGGGCCCAGTGTCAGAAAGCTGGGTCTGCGTCAGAGGTCATGGGTGTTCCAGCAGGACAATGACCCCAAACATACCTCTAAAAGCACTCAGAAATGGTTGAAGACAAAGCGCTGGAGAGTTCTGAAGTGGCCAGCAATGAGTCCGGATCTAAATCCGATTGAACACTTATGGAGAGATCTCAAAATTGCTGTTGGGAGAAGGCGCCCTTCAAATCTGAGAGACCTTGAGCAGTTTGCAAAAGAAGAGTGGTCGGAAATACCAGTTGAGAGGTGTAACAAACTTGTTGATGGTTAGAGGAAGCGCTTGATTTCAGTTATTTTTTCCAAAGGTCGTGCAACCAAATATTAAGTAGAGGGTGCCAATAATTTTGTCCAGCCCGGTTTTTGAGTTCTGTGTGACATGATGTCAGATTTGGCTTTTTTTCTCTGTTTTTTTTTTGTGTTGTTCCAATGCACATAAAGGAAATAAACATGTGGATACCAAAACATTTGTAATTGCAACAATTTTCTGGGAGAAATGGTGCATTGTCAAGGAAAATTCCAGGGGTGCCGATAATTTCGGCCATGACTGTAAGTGGCAGCTTAAAGAAAACGTACGAAGTAATTGCAACACAAGCACTGACTTAATCAGTTTTAACACGAAAAGATGCCGACGAAAGAAGAGAAGCAGCGGGCCGCTAGGGTGGAGAGAAGAAGAGCCGCTCAGGAAGCAGCAAGCGCATCAACCTCTGAGCAAATGAAGGATGTGAATTTCCCCTTGGGATTAATAAAGTATCTATCTATCTATCTATCTATCTATCTATCTATCTATCTATCTATCTATCTATCTATCTATCTATCTATCTATCTATCGATAAACGTACAGAGAAAGAGGATGAAAACTAGGAACGCTCATGTCAAGTGGATTCACTGTTGGATACGCTGTTACTCTTCTAATATATTTAGAGCTGTATGTTACATTGTTTGACTCACTGTATGTAGCCTACTCAATGTAATGTATTCATTGTTATATATATATATATATATATATATATATATATATATATATATATATATATATACACACTACCAAAATACCCACGCTTTGCAGCAGAGAAGCAGTGTGTTAAAGAAATGAAAAAGAAAAGGAAACATTTAAAAAATAACGTAACATGATTGCCAATGTAATTGTCGTAGGCTTATTTTAGTATGGAGAGTGAATTTGATGATTGTAAAGAGTTTGATTTATGATTGTAAATGTTGTGTATGAGAGAAATGCACATTTTTAGGATGTAAGGATCTCTTTGTAAATGACGTTTGCAGTTCTGGCCTCAGGCTGTAAAATGGCCAAGCTGTCTGCTGAGCTTACTGTTGAGCATGCAACTTAAATCATTCTTGAGGCAGACTGAAGACTTAAGTGCCAGCTTAAAGAAAATGTACTAAGTAATTGCAACACAAACACTGATTTAATCAGTTTTAACGCGAAAAAATGCCGACGGAAGAAGAGAAGAAGCGGGCCGCTCAGAGAAAAGAAGAGCCGCTCACGAAGCAGCAAGCACATCAACCTCTGAGCAAACGAATGATAAACGTACAGAGAAAGAAAGAAGATGAAATCTAGGAACGCACAAGTCAAGTGGATTCACTGCACTTTATCATGCAGTGCGCCGTTACTGGTATATATATGTATAAAAGTCAATGTATGTGTGTGTGTGTGTGTTTGTCTGTATGTTCCAGCATCACTTCTGAACGGCTGGAGCGATTTTCATGAAACTTAGTACATGTTTCTAATTGGTCGACTAAAAATACTGTGGGGTGAAATCAACCCTAACCCACCCCCTTCTGGGTAGGGTGGGGGGTGATCTTGCGCTCTTGTATGCACGTTATCATCCTGTTGACGCTCGGAACGACCACCAGAGGGCGAACTGGAGGTGACCGCCAGCATTCTTTATGTGTGAGCGCCACCGCGCCCCGGCTGCTTTCGAAATTAAATCGAGTTGGCCGGTTCGGAGCGTCAGCTGGATGATAGCGTACATACAAGACCGCAAGACAAGCACATGAGTGAGTCTTCATGGTTTGCTACTTTATTTTTATTTTTAAAGTTGTGTGTTTTTTCTAATTATATTTTTCTCAAACAATTGAAAAAAAAAAAACACGTTATTTTCCTCCCGGGCAACGCTGGGTATTTCAGTTAGTAATGAATAAAGAACCTGCTTGAAATAATATATGTATTTTATCGGGAAAGTAGAGTCCTGATCTGCAAAAGTTAGTTTCTAAAGAGGAAACCGATAAGAAGGTCTGATGGGGGAAAAAAAAAGAAAAACAGTATGTAATACGGAAATTGTAATATAACGTGTTAAAATTTCCAATCTCAATATGCGGATTCAGTTAAACTATTTTTTTTCATCTATCCTTTTGATAAAAATACAGCCTCTTTTTAAAATTTTGTAAAGTTTTGTGTAATGTTTAATGTTCCTCAGTGCTGGTAACATCTTCAATAAGTAATATATCAAAGCCTCTAAACCGGTGATTCCCAACGTGGGGCGCACGCCCAACTGGGGGGCAATTTGAGAATTTAGGTAGTTAAACAATTTATAAAATGAAAGAACAGAAATTCTCTGTTAAAAATGATAGAAAAAAATAAACAAATAATTTTCATTTTTTACAGAGACATTTATATATTTATATAAACATAGAAGGGATGGCAAAGAACCCTTTAGTTTATGATTTTACAACCGGCTTGGGTTTTTCAACTTAGAAGTCGTTTTTACTATTAAAATAATAGGAATTGTAACAATGATTATAAAATTTTGCAATATAACAAAAATATAAAATAATCAAAATATTACAGAAAAAGCTGTCATTAAAGTTATTTTATATTTATGAATATCACGTCTCTTATTATACTGTATGTTTTCAAAACTGTATTTGCTGTATTTTCATTTTACATCATATTATATTATTTTTTTAACAATTTCTTAGTGATTTCTTTGTCAGTACTTCCACTATCCTTTCCCTCTTTTGTTTCCATGTTCGTAAATCCATCCATTTTCCAACACGCTGAATCCGAACACAGGGTCACGGGGGTCTGCTGGAGCCAATCCCAGCCAACACAGGGCACAAGGCAGGAACCAATCCTGGGCAGGGTGCCAACCCACCGCAGGTTCCATGTTCTTGTTTAGACTCAGTTAATGACATTATGGGCTTCTTCCACGTGAGTAGGAGTTCACTTTTTGAATAGGTAATAATAAGAATAAGGTATGTTACAGTGGGGGACATCATGATTTTAGTGAGGCCTAGGTGGGGCACGGCCAAAAAAAAGGTTGGGAACCACTGCTCTAAACCCAAACTTTAACAAATGTGACCTGTAGGGGGTGCCAACGAGCCCCAAAAATACAGCCACAACTAGATAGAGATACAGTAGATAGATAGATAGATACTTTATTAATCCCAAGGGGAAATTCACAAGAATTAAAAAACTAGACATGTATACATAAAATTGAGGTCGTGTGTCCGACTCCGCAGACCTGACAAGAATGACAACTTTTATACTTCTCACCATATAATACTGAAGAGTTTCAGCAAACCTTTTATAGTTCAAAATACACTTTTGTAAAATTGCAACAACTATTCGTGCTGTTGTCATTTTATACTCTTTTCAATGCATAAGTCCAGGAAATTAAATATTAGTACAATAAATAAATAAATACGTAAAAGGTGTAGTTGCAATGGCCTGACGTCCTGTCCAGAGTTTGTTCCTGCCTTGTGCCACCTGCTGGCTGGGATAGGCTCCGGCACCCCCTGCGACCCTGTTCAGGACTAAGCGGGTTCCAAAATGGCCGACTGACTGACTGACTGTGTACTATGGCAGAATAGGCAGCCTTGTGGTGATGCGGGGTGCTGGGGCTCAGTCCTCACGGCAATGAACACAAGGCAGGAAGCGACCTTTGACAGACGCAACCACAACTCAAAATAAAGTGACAAGTCCCGCTGACGCACACCAACGTGGAAAGAACATAATCCACGACAACCTTCAAGCAAAGCCAATGAAAGTCGCCTTTTTTTCCTTCTTAATGCATTTCAATATTGTGAATTTCCCCTTGGGATTAATAAAGTATCTATCTATCTATCTATCTATCTATCTATCTATCTATCTATCTATCTATCTATCTATCTATCTATCTATCAGTAGCGCAGCTCGAGTTCGTGCCGCTCAGGGTAAGCCGCTGCTTCAGTTTGCCGACCTCCAACATATCTGAATCTGTTAATTTATTTAAATAGAAAATAAAATGACGTCTGCGGTGGGTTGGCACCCTGCCCGGTATTGGTTCCTGCCTTGTGCCCTGTGTTGGCTGGGATTGGCTCCAGCAGAACCCCGTGACCCTGTGTTCGGATTTTGCGGATTGGAAAATGGATGGATGGATGAAAATGGATGGACGGATGGATGGATAAAATGACGTATAGAGAAAAAATAAAATAAATTTTGCAAAGATTTATTTCTATATAGAGAAACGGCAATGAATTTTCACATATAAATTTGTAGCGGGGCTACATAGTAATGTTGTCTTCAATGTTTGTACTGAGTGCGTTTTGTTTCCTTTCCATCGTTCCGTTTGCTGTTTATAATATGTACGTCAGTGAATGTCGTCCCCGTAAATACAGGGGGGACGGATGATGGAAAGAGACCGCAGCCCCAAAATGGAAAACACCTGTTTATAATCAATCCATTACATCCGGCTCATTACTATACTGTATAAACAATCAGGAGGGAACAGAGGAAGGAGAGAGGAGAAAGAGGGAGATTACATTTTCACGACAACGAACCAACTTTACCAGCTGTTCTCTCCCCCCGCGTTTTTGTAACAAGTATGTTTTTCATTCCACCGGACTTACTTCAATTCAGTCGTCGCCAGAGACCCCGGGGTTGGACTACATCATCCACCACACGCCGAGGATTCACGGTGAGGTTGCTCCATTTTTTCCGGGAAATTCAAACACATCACTTCTGTGTTGACCAGTCCTCCGCATTCAGAGCAGTTGTACACTCGGACTCAAGTTCACTATTATTGGAATTTTCAGTATTCATTCATTGTTATTCGTGTTTTGTGTTTGTTGCTGGGACAAGGGAGGGTTTGTTATTGTTTATATGATGTTGTTAGTTTGATGGAGGGATATACATATCAATATCTATACTTATTTTCCACGTGTGAAATTTGCATTTTTTTGTTATTTTTTAATTTAATATATATTTACATATATGCTTTGTGCTTATATTTAAACCGTCGATTGTGGGGAACATTTTATTTGTTGGAGGTACGGCTTGGTATTTAGCCTCAGTAATTTATCCAGGCCACAGGTCCTTGGAAGTGTAGCTGCCGGCTGGGTAAGGGGTCTGCCATTACAAATTATAAGTATCAACTAGACAAGAATATCGTATAGACGCACTGATGAGCCATGTTCTAATTATTAGTTTATAATAATTACGCTGCGAAAACCCAGAACCGGTGTAGTGCACAAGTGATAGGTGGGGATGTTTTCTGCGCAGAGCAAGAACGCATTCGGATTGATAACGAAACGAAATTTATAAATTGTAAATTAGTTCTCTCCCTAGAAATTATTATCGATGTAGTGATTATTTTTGTTATTGTCATTAATTTCAACTGCTGTGTCTGATGCCATCACAGAAGGACAGTCTGAAAATTTTTTTGAAGCATTTGTGGATAAATTTTTTTTACTTTTTTCATTCATGAGTGATATTTTTCCGAGCCCTGCTGCTTCCACACGAATTGTGCTGAGCCTTTTGGCCAATAATGCTGCCCGGGGCAGACCGCCCGCTCTTAGCCACGCCACTGATTTTATTTCCACCTTCAAACCTGCACATAAACGAACTATTCAAAAACTAAGAGCAAATTCCAACATAGCAGGAAGACCGTTTCTTACGTTCTCGGCGCCCCATTTTCTTCACTCTCGCAACCCTCGGCAGCACATCAGTTCCTTTAGCGGCAGCGCACGTTTCTTTTGAACTGATCCTCCGCTCCTCTTATCCCTTTCAGCACCCAGAATTAATAATAATAATAATTCTTTGCATTTATATAGCGCTTTTCTCACTACTCAAAGCGCCCAGCAATTGCAGGTTAAGGACCTTGCTGAAGGGCTCAACAGAGCAGAGTCCCTTTTGGCATTTACGGGATTCGAACCGGCAACCTTCCGATTGCCAGTGCATTTCCCTAGCCTCAGAGCCACCACTCCGTCCAGAATTAAACCTGTGCTGCCTTTTATGTAGAGAGAAGGCACCCAAAATGACACATTTTATTGGCTAATTAAAAAGATGCAAGCTTTCGAGGCAACTCCGGCCCCATCTTCAGGGCAAGATGTCATTTTGCTTGACTTCTCACTACATCCATAATGGCTAACACAGTACGACACCCCCAGATTCATTATATGTAATCAAATTCCCAGTATAACCCATTTGACCAACAACAAAGCCAAAACACCTTTTATTTTTCTCTGCCCCCTTGCCCTGTAGTACTCCCCAGCTAAGCAGTTGGTCACACAACACATTAAACCCCCCCCCCCCCCCCCCCCCGAGCCCATTTCTGAATTATATAAAATCTTATTAGAGTCCCTTCCTTTCAAAGATCCAAGAGGACATCGGGGAAAAAGATCTCTTAATCAATATATCAGAAAAGGAGTGGAAGGTAGCATTGCAGAGAATTCACTCGAGCTCCATATGCGCAAAACATAGAATTATTCAACTTAAATTTTATATATCGAGCTCCTCTGTCTCGCTTAAAACTGTCCAAAATGTTTCCAGGGCAAGATCCAACCTGCGAACGCTGCAACCAAGCTCCTGCCTCACTGGGTCACATGTTTTGGGCCTGCACCAAACTAACATCATTTTGGACCTAAATTTTTAAGTGCCTCTCAGACAGCCTTGGGGTCCCAATCCCTCCTAACCCACTAACAGCCGTGTTCGGTGTTCTTCCAGATGGACTTAAAGTGGAGAAGGACAAGCAAACGGTGATTGCATTTACTACACTTTTGGCACGCAGACTTGTTTTGTTAAATTGGAAGAATCCTAACTCTCCTCTGATAAGTCAGTGGGAAACCGATGTTTTATATTTGAAATTGGGGGGGGGGGGATCAAATTCTCAGAGGATCTGTACAGACTTTTTTTTCAAAACCTGGCAGGATCTAATCAATAATATTTTAGAATAAGAGAAATAATTATTTCCGCATTTTCCTCTTCTCCATTTTTATTTACCTACTAGACAAAGAGTCCATTTTGACAACGCAAGATGAAACGGGCACGAGTTTGTGTCAATGGAATAGTAATAAGTATAAGCACCACAAACCTGATATAGGTGTATTGAATCAGAATGCGTAATTAGTCCTCGAGCTGTAGTTGAAATCACCTTTCAGGCCTCTAGAGTTTTAATCGAAGTCGCCTTTCTCTTTGAATTTTCGCGGCCGTAAATCCGCTGCCTGCTGCGATGTCGGTCTCGTAAGGTTTTTCGGGCAGCTGCGCAGAAGGCGACTGTGCATTCGGCTTCGGAAGACATGCAGGTTAGGTGGATTGGCGATTCTAAATTGGCCCTAGTGTGTGCTTGGGGTGTGTGTGTTTGTGTGTGTCCTGCGGTGGGTTGGCACCCTGCCCGGGATTGGTTCCTGCCTTGTGCCCTGTGTTGGCTAGGATTGGCTCCAGCAGACCCCTGTGACCCTGTGTTTGGATTCAGTGGGTTGGAAAATGGATGGATGGATATTTTCCTTTTTTTGTTTTTGTCTTTGCCCTATTAAAAAGCCCTAAGCAATTCTCCTTTGGCCATGCTCGCCGTCTCAAGGGTGGGGTTTGATTTGTCTTTAATTCTTTAATTGTTTTTTGTATGGAATGATTACAATAAAATTAATAAATTAAAATTATAAAAAAAAAAAAAAAAAAAACATCCCCCCCATCTACAATAAAATTAATAAATTAAAATTATAAAACCCCCCCATCCAAGAGCCCAAATCTTTAGGGTGATCAAATGAGTTCCACTCCTACTAGATGGTAAGATCCTCCCCACCCAACATTGTAGCCCTCATCAGAACCCCATGACTTGATAGGAGCTCCTCACACTACAGTCAGGGGTCTTCTCACCACCTCCTTGACCATGCTGTGTTTTCCTCCCAACTGCTAATGGACCTACATACCCACAACGCACCAGCCTAGATTTGCATACATTATCAGGTAAGGAATATGCTGTATAGTTGAACTAGTGTGGCCAAATTTGATATATTGGGGGTAAGGGGGCTACTCAGGTGGTGTTCCTGCCTTATACCTGGTGCTTGCCAGGATAGGTTCCATTCATCCATCCATCTTCATGGGTTGCAGGACAGCAGGAGCCTAACAGTCTGTCACTTCTTTCCCAAGAGGAAATTTAGCCTTTACAGAGGCTCAAACGATATCCATCCATTTTCTAAACTTGCTTATCAGGGTTGTTGGGAAGTTGGAGCAAATCGCAGCAAACATAAGGTACAAGGAACATCGCTGAAGACCCACACACACACACACGCGCGCGCTCCAGGGGTCAATTTAGCATCACCGGTCACCCAACCTGCTTGTCTTTGGACTGTGACAGGAGAGCCATACAAGGCACAGAGAGGACATGCCAACTCCTCACAGGGGGCCTCCTTATTGTGAGGCAGCAGTACCACCACCATGCCACCCTTACAAGAACTCGTTCTGTTTATTCAGACTGATAGTAGACACTCTTCCATTTTTTTAGTTGCAGCGTTGTCCATACTCTGGCCCAGCATAATCCAAGTGTGGAAGCTTAGTCTGCCAGCATTGGGGACTGGACCACAGGTGTCGAATTCTGGTCCTCGAGGGCCACAGTGGCTGCAGGTTTTCATTCTAACCATCTTCTTCATTAGTGAGCCATTTTTACTGCTAATTAACTTCTTTTGCTTTAGTTTTAATTAACTTAACTCTGGCCCCTTAGTTGTCTCTCTTTCCTTAATTAGTAGCCAAACAATAATGAGGCATCAAACAAGCCACCATACGACAAGGTTGCCCATCACACAATATCTGAAAATAAAGAAAGGTCTCAGTAAGGTTGGTCTCTCAGGTCACCAAAACATTGACGGTGTTCTTAGAAAAAACAGAAAAATCAACCGATTTGGAAATGTCTGCTGTGGCAGAATGAGAGCAGCAACAAGCCATGGAATTAAATAACGGGCTTAATTAACAGCAAGGATCAGCTTCTCATTAAGAGACTGTTTGGAGTGAAATTGGTTGGAGTTTGAAATCCCAGTTTAGCTGGTCATCTGCTGGCTCGTTTCACGTCTCATTTCTGTTTGGCTGCCATTTAATGAAAAAACAAATCAACTCCAAGGACTGAATCCTTAAAAACAGGACTATTGAAATGAAGGGAAAAGGAGTTAATTAGCATTGAAAACTACTCACTGATTAGGAAAAGAGTTAGAATGAAAACCTGCAGCCCTCCAGGCCCGGAGTTCGACACCCCTGGACTAGACCGTCGCACTCATTGAAAGCGGACCACTGCAGAGTTAAACCAGCGCACACAGACGTAATGGAGTGGCTGACCTGTCCTGAATGACCAAAGCAGCAATATCTGTCACACTAATTAAAACACTGGTCTACAAAAAAATATCGTTTGCTTCTGGGACCTTCAGAGCAGCTCTTAAGTTTTTTTTAACACTGATTTCATATATGAAATCGGAATCAACATAGCACGTCAGATTGATGTTTTGACACTTTTGAATATCAATATATCAACACGATACCTGGAGTTTGGACTCTGTCCCATCAAAATTGTTTGAATGTGTTTATTCTGAAAACAAACCAGAAGACGACACCAGAGACACGTTAAATCATATTTGTCAATTTACCTCAATATAAAAGTGAGGTCAGCGTGCCCAAAATTGTTGGAGGCCCTCGCTTCTGTGCTTGTACTGCACATCCGTCTCTTTGCAAGAACCAACAGTAGTCGCCCATCATGCTCGGAGTGAATCCCCCCCCCCCCCCCCCCCCATATCAGTTTTCCGTCACCTTTTATATCTTGATGAACATGGGGAAGGATTTCATCTCTGACATCGCTTAGATTTGGTGGAAAAAAGTCCGAGATGAGAATGTAAAAAATGTCTTCAGTGACATTCTAGGTCCTGTAAGCTGATATACTTTTCAGCATATTCTCCACAAGCTCAGTATAATTCTCTGCTCTGTGACTGTCAAGAAAATCCTGGACAACCTGCATGAATGAGGGTGCTGATTCAGTTGGCTTCGGTTCCCTTCTGAACTCATCGTCCAACATCAGTTCACGGATTTCAGGGCCAACAAAAACACCTTCCTTCATTTTGGCTTCACTTTTCTCGAGACCAAACTTGTTTCTTAAATGCTGAAACGCATCGCCTTTACTGTCCAGTCACCCTAGTTGTCCAAGACCTGGAACATCATAACTAAAAACAGGATGTGCTGGACGAAAACGGTTTTCAGATTTGGGAGTCAGCAAGTAGTACTAGGGTGTTGTACCGTGTTAGCCATTATGAATGTAGAGAAAAGCCAAGCAAAATGACACCTTTTATTGGCTAACTATAAAAAGATTACAATATGCAAGCTTTTGAGGCAACTCCGGCCCCTTCTTCAGGCAAGATATCAAGATGACATCTTGCCTGAAGAAGGGGCTGGAGTTGCCTCGAAAGCTTGCTTAAAGTACAGATGAAAGAATCCCAGTAGCAAAATGCTTGTTGACCAGTGAAATCAAAGGAAATTACCTGTTGAGGTCTATACAAACAGTACAAGAATAAGCTGTTCAAGTCTGGGCCGCTCGAGGACATTCCCAGAGTTGTCCCTAAGCCACTCCTGTGCTTTGTCCTGTCAGGAGGTGAACCTTCAGGCCAGGGAGCTCTTTAGCAGGCCTTCACTGAGGTTACCTCCGTGCTTTGCTCCATTCAGGATTCCCTCCTCCCTGACTAGTCTCCCACTCCCTGATGCTGGGACCACCACACTTCACCACTAGAATGGTGATGACTGGTTTCCTCCAGACATGATGCTAATCTTGGGTTTTCTCAGACCACAGAATCTTATTTCTCTTTATTATTTTAAAAAAAAAACAAAACACTTTCGACGAGACATGATCTTTGGAAGAGAGACGCTTCACGTCCCGTGAGACGGTCAAGTCATGTCATACTTACAACCTTTGGAAGCAAGTCCTGTGATATACATGCAGAGCAGGTTAGAGATAATGGAAGTAGGAAAATTTGAAAGTCTCAAAAAAAAAAAGAGTAAAGATCACATTAGCACAAACAAACGGAAAATATTACTCGGTAAAATAACGGAACAGCGAAAAGAGATCAAATAGTGTTTGAGGATGCCTGGGGAGGAACAGAGACGAGGCAGTGACACAAAAGGACAGCTGCTGTATAAGCTTTTAAATGTTCGAAGTGCTGCATGAGATGCAGATCACGTGTCATGGCAGCAGCAGCTGATCGAGCAAAGAGGAGGTAAAAAAAACTGTTTCCCAGTGTATCACCGTTTGAGAGGGGGTTTTTGAGGAGCCACCGCGTCTCCCTGGGGGGTCAAGGAGGGTTTGGCGAACAAAGCCCCCTATTCTCTCAGAATCTGAGAGTCCTTTTTAGGTGCCCCTTTTTTTGCAAACTCCAAGCAAGCTTCCATGCGTCTTTTACTAAGGAGAGGCTTCTGTCTGGCCACTCGGTCATCAAACCCAGACTGGTGAAGTATTGCAGTGGTGATCGTTCATCTGTACGTTATTCCTCACAGGTTCTCTGGATTTGTGACCATCGGGGTCTTGACCATCTTGTTTCTCCCCCCAAATCTCTAGGAAGTGCCAGGGTGGTTCCAGACTTTTTCCATTGAAGGCCACCGTGCTCTTGGGAACCTGCAATGTGGCAGGAATTAACATCTCAACGATGACCAATGGAATGGGATGCATCCGAGCCAAACTTAAGTGTCACAGCAAAGGGTCAGAATGCTTGCGTTAATGTGATTTTTTTTCAATTTTTGCATGTCTTCCTTTCATTTTGATGACCCGTTGCCTCATATTCAGCACTCCGTTCATCCATTCTGGCACCGATGTAAGTCCGCCTCTCATGGCTGGTGCATAGTCCTGTGCGCAGCGTGCAGCAAAAACACGCGTCTCCAAATCGGATGTTGTTTTTGCTGCACGGATGTGTCAAGTATAAACTAAACTAGGCTTTCAGAAAGTAGATGAAAATATGAAAACAGAAGCTAAATGAACAAAGGTATTTTAATTGTACAAAACTGAACAAGGAGAAAGGAAGGTGAAAATGAGAAGGAAAAAAATAAAATGGATTAAACATTTCATGCAAAAGTGACTGAAGCTTAAATATTTAAGTGTTTTAAGATTTTCATATAAGAGATCCATCCATCCATTATCCAACCCGCTATGTCCTAACTACAGGGTCACAGGGGTCTGCTGGAGTTTTTTTTCTTCTGTCCACCCTGGACATTGGACCTTACTCCTTTTCTATATTAACTAATGTTGTCTTTTTTTGTCTCTTATTTTTCTTCATTATGTAAAGCACTTTGAGCTACTTTTTGTATGAAAATGGGATATATAAATAAATGTTGTTGCTGGAGCCAATCCCAGCCAACACAGGGCGCAAGGCAGGAAACAAACCCCGGGCTGGGTGCCAGCCCACCGCAGTAAAAAGAGAGAAGATGGGCGTGATATATTGTAGGATAAGAACAGGCATCACGGCCAGGAGCAACAGGGTTCATTACCTGGATGGGAGACCCGAGAGGAATGACGGATGGATTGGCTGGCTGGACAAAAAGATAACTTTGTGCCCAGCCAGTATAAAATAATGGACGGACCAGCGGGAGCCAAAACTTGGGAGCAGTTCCAATCGCCATACGTCAGGTGGCAGAGGTCCTCGCATGGAAACAGTCGGGACACCTGCAGGGGTGCTTGGAATATGGAGTCCAGAAGTGCAGCTCTGTTGGGGTCCCTACAATCCAATAGAGGACCTCCCTACTTTCATTATGGCTTGGAAGATGTGGTGTGGCCCTGGGAAGCATTCCTGGGTTTGGCATAAAAGGTAGTCCACCTCCACACATGGATAAGTCCGAGTCGGGAGGCAGCGGGCAACACTTGGTGGAGGAGAGAAGGAGGAAGAACTATCGATTTATTGTATAATTGTGGCAAATTGCTGAAAAGAGGTCTGTAAAAGGTGTCTGGCGGAATAAATATTCTTTATTCCTATATCAAGGGTTGCGTTAAATGTGTCTGTGGTTTGGGGCTCTCTGGCACCCTCTTGTGGTCACAATATAAAGACACACAAGTCTTGAGCAAAACAGAATTTCACTAGTGGAGCTGAGGAACAGAGGAAGGCCTAAGAATGTGGTGAGAGGGGACATGCAGGTGATGGGTGTGACAGAGCAAGATGTCGAGGACCGGAAGATATCTCTCTCTCTTATAGAAAGAAAAAAAAAAGCTCGGGAGACGAGACTTTTTATCCTGTGACGACGTGACTGTTTTTGGAATGAAGTCCCGTGAGACGGTGACTTCTTTTTGCCATTAGATTCTTTCAAGTCATGCCCTACTTATGACCATTTTCAAACAAGACCACGGTCCTCTCGCCTCTCAATTGTGTGAATGCTTTTGTCAGACACACTTCCTGAGCTCTCGGCTCTTATAAATTTTAACGTTTTTCTCACTTTAAGTTCCCAATTTAAAGATGATGCATTATGTCCAAATCTCATTGAAGAATTTCATCACGAAGGGTTATCAACAGAAGAAATGAGTACATGGGCAATCCTAGCAATGAAGAAACAATGAAATCAAATGAGTTTATGGCAAAAATGTCAATTGGTTACATAGCAAATTGGTTAAATGCGTATCAACAGACCATGCAGTGGCGAGACAGCAAGGAGACCTGGATTCGCTTCCCGGGTCCTCCCTGCGTGGAGTTTGCATGTTCTCCCCGTGTCTGCGTGGGTTTCCTCCCACAGTCCAAAGACATGCAGGTTAGGTGCATTGGCGTTTCTAAATTGTCACTAGTGTGTGCTTGGGCTGTGTGTGTGTGTGTGTGTGCGCGTGCGCACGCATGCACCTTGCGGTGGGCTGGCGCCCTGTCTGGGATTTGTTCCCTGCCTTGCGCCCTGTGTTGGCTGGGATTGGCTCCAGCAGACCCCCGTGACCCTGTAGTTAGGATATCGTGGGTTGGATAATGGATGGATAGACCGTGCTGAAACAGGTGGTAGTGATTGTGAGGAAGATGAAAACATCAACTAACAATATCACGAAGAATACTTACAACCGTTAACACTGTCCAGTCTTCCACCGACTGAATTACTGTAGAAAGAAAGATGTATCCAAGAAAGGTAATGTAGTACATCTCCCACAGATAACATTAGACAACAAAGGAGAACTTGATATGCCATTTGTATTGTAATGTCCAGAGTTTCCCTTTAGAATAACTTTTGCAAAGACCATTGACAAATCTCCGAGCCAAACATTTGAAAAAGTCCATTTATTCAATAGAGACAGAAAAACGAAATGCAATCATTGACAGTTAAACGTCGCATGGATGCAAATGTAACACTTCACATGAAAATTAAAATCTGTTTAAATTGTACATCTGCATCCTCATACGTTGGCAGCAGAACCACAAAGAGGCTAGCGTATAGCACTGGCCAGGGGGTTGGCGAGCGAAGCAAGCAGGGGGAAAAGCCCCCTAGTGGAAAAAAGATGATCCACTGTAGCAACCCCACCTAATATGGGGAGGAGGAGAAGTTCTTGGATTCCAGCCCATGCTAAAGGAGATACCAGTGTATCCCAGTACATAGAGACTAATGAGCTCTACTTGTACCCTGTGCAAAATAATGGACAGCAGAGTGTAAAATAAATAGAATACTTACAGTAGTACACAGGGGAGTGAGAAGATTCTGTCAAAAAGCTTACAGCAAAATGTAAAACACAACAGACATCAACTATTAATAAAGAGAAATAAACCTGTTGATTTCTCATGAGTAAGTTAAATGGGAAATAAATCCATTCACCCATTCTACGCATTCTCTCGTACAAAAGTGGAATCATCCCTGACCTGGATGCCAGTGTGATGCCCCATGCATTAGAACCCCTGCTTGGATTAAACCCTGGCCAATCTTGTAGTTTTATGACCGACCAGACACCAGTAGTGAGTGAGAGACACAAGTAAGGAAAAGGTGCAAAAATAAGGCCATCTTTTATTGCAGCAAGTGCCTATAAATCAAATATCAAATCCGCGTCATCTCATTATGTTGAACACAGTCAAATCAGCAAGGAGACAAAAGGCAAATGTGAAACATAAATGACTAAACACAATAACTAACATGAGTGGACTTCCATGTGCCATTCAGTAATTAAAAAGAGCAAAAACCAATGTCTTCATATGAGTTCCTCCAAAGAGTATTACAGAAAGCCCAGGATGTTATTCCGAAGCAAAAAAAAAAAAGATCACATTCTCAAAACGACTTGCCACCTTCCTCTCGTCGATCACCTGCACGGCTCCTATTTTTTATTTTTTTTATTTTATTAAAATCAAACATTCCATACATGCAAGTCAAGTTTAACAAAACTAGCTTATAACAAATCGACTCCCAGAACCCCCCCTAGAGAGCTAGGTCAGCACTTTAAAAATATATAAATAAATAAAAATAGAACAGAAAATGAGGGAAGAGAATCCACTTCCTCAATTTAAATGTTTATTCTAAAATGTCATTTATCACATCCTGCCAGATTTTGGAAAAAGTTTTGTACAGATCCTCTACGTGAGAATTTGATTTTTTTCCAATTTTAGATAATATATGACATCAGTGACCCACTGACTTAAGAGGTGAGGTAGGATTCTTCCAGTTGAGCAAGACAAGTCTACATGCGAGTAGTGAGGTAAAGGCAATTCCAGTTTGTCCTTATCCACTTTAAGCCCCTCTGGGAGCCCACCAAACACAGCTGTTAGTATATTATATTATATTTGCACTTTGAGCTACATTATTTGTATGAAAATGTGCTATATAAATAAATGTTGTAGTTGTTATATTAGGAGGGATTGGGACTCCCAGGCTGTCTGACTAGCAGTTAAAGATTTTGGTCCAGAATGATGTTAATTTGGCGCAGGCCCAAAACATGTGGCCCAGTGAGGCTGGAGCTCGAGTGCAACGTTCACAGGTTGGATCTTGCCCTGGAAACATTTTTGGACAATTTTAAACAAGAGACAGATATGCTCAATATATAATTTTAAGTTGAATAATTAAATGCTTTATGCATATGGAGCTCGAGTGAATTCTCTGCATTGCTGCCTTCCACTCCTTTTCTGAGATATTGAGTAAGAGATCCTTTTCCCAATGTACTGTGGGATCTTTGAAAGGGAGGGACTTTAAAATGCGTTTATATCTTACAGAAATGCTGTCCGAGTCCTCGAGAAACAATATTTCTTTCGGCATAGAGGTAGGTGGGAGGTGAGGGAAATCGGGCAGGTTTTGTTTAACAAAGTTTCTAATTTGAAGGAAGCAAAAAAAATGTGTTGCTGGAAAGTTTAATGTGGAGTGTAATTGTTTGTAGGATGCAAAGACGTCTATGTACAGATCTCAAAGTGATTTAATCCCAAATGTTTTCCAGACATTTAAAAACTGCGTCCGTTTTGAGAGGGTGGAAAAAGGTGGTTCTCATGCAGAGGTGCCACTGATAAAAGCTTCTCCATCTTAAAATACTTCCTACATTGGTTCATATTCTGAGTGAGTGAAGCACAATTGGGTTGTGAGTAAATTGGCGATGACTTCTACTTATTGGGGTGCAAAGCAAGGAATATAAAGAAGTGCTGCAGGATTTTATTTCTATTGCAGACCAGGCCTGTGTATGTTCATCTATTTTTGTCCATGTTCAGGTTTTTATAGTTTGTATATTCACTGTCCAGTAATAAAATTGAGTTGGGTAGAGCCATGCCACCTTCTTCCTTAGGTCTTTGTAGGGTTGGGTTTTGGATAAGTGGATGTTTTGAATTCCAAATAAAGTTATGGTTGAGTCTAATTTCTTAAATGATCTATTGATGTGTATTGGAATGTTTTGTAATAAAAAGGGAAGCTTAGGAAGGATGTTCATCTTCCATCCATCATCTTCCGCTTATCCGAGATTGGGTTGCAGGGGCAGCAGCTTGAGCAGAGATGCCCAGACTTCCCTCTCCCCGGCCACTTCTAGCTCTTCCGGGGGAAATCCCATGGCGTTCCCAGGCCAGCCAAGAGACATAGTCCCTCCAGCGTGTCCTGGGTCTTCCCCGGGGCCTCCTCCTGGTTGGACGTGCCCGGAACACCTCACCAGGGAGGCATCCTGATCAGATGCCCGAGCCACCTCATCTGACTTCTCTCGATGCGGAGGAGCAGCGGCTCTACTCTGAGCTCCTCCCGGATGACTGAGCTTCTCACCCTATCTTTAAGGGAGAGCCCAGACACCCTGCGGAGGAAACTCATTTCAGCCGCTTGTATTCGCGATCTCGTTCTTTCGGTCACTACCCATAGCTCATGACCATAGGTGAGGGTAGGAGCATAGATCGACTGGTAAATTGAGAGCTTTGCCTTCTGGTTCAGCTCCTTTTTCACCACAACAGACTGATGCAGAGCCCTCATCACTGCGGACGCCGCACCGATCCGCCTGTTGATCTCGCGCTCCATTCGTCCCTCACTCGTGAACAAGACCCCGAGATACTTGAACTCCTTCACTTGAGGCAGGATCTCGCTCCCAACCCTGAGAGGGCACTCCACCTTTTTCCGGCTGAGGACCATGGTCTCGGATTTGTAGGTGCTGATTCCCATCCCAGCCGCTTCACACTCGGCTGCGAACCGATCCAGAGAGAGCTGAAGATCACTGCCTGATGAAGCAAACAGGACAACATCATCTGCAAAAAGCAGTGACCCAATCTTGAGTCCACCAAACCGGACCCCCTCAGTGCCCTGTTATGAACAGAATTGGTGACATTCTGTTAACATATTCATCTTAACAATGTTAATTCCTCCAGCTAAAGTGAGATGAAGGGTAGACCATCTATGCAAGTCTTGCTTAATTTTTTTCCATGCAGACAGCAAAATATTTTTGATAAAGAGCTTTGTCTACTTGTAATGGTAACCCCAAGGCATTTAAACTGATCTGCGATGATAAAAGGGAAGGTGTCTAATCTAATTAGATTGCACTGCTCCTATTAACTCGGTCTAATCTAAAACACATTCTGCTCTCTTCGCTCCTAGAAAATGATCAGAAGGTAAAAAGATATCCCTTAGCATCTGCTCGGGTATTTTATTTAGCGTTGAGGTTCACCTAACCAATACCTGCAGATGCTTTCTAGTGTCTTCTAACTAGGATATATGACATGACTTTGACTATGCGACGTGTCGCAGTCTGGTAGAATATCGCTACAGCTATTCCTTGAACCAGAAAATCTGATACGACTGTCTCCTTACTCGGCTAGGGCGCCTTTATAATGAAATGTCAGGGATGGATGGGCTGCCTGGCCAAGTTGGAAGAACAAAAGGGAACTATCCTTTATGGACAGATAACCCTCCTGATAACACAGGGTGGCAGGATTCTGTGGCTGGGGCTCCCCATCGGTGCACACTGCAGGGCAACTGAGGAAGTGTAGTCCTGGTGAGCAATCCTGCTGGGGTACTTGGGGACCACCAGGCAGAGTTGGAGAAGGAAGTCATCTACCACTTAAGGAGATCACGCCAGACCTGGAAGTGCTTCCTAGCTGTGAGATTAGGACACTGGAAGTAGTTCTGGGTCCGACGTTAAAGGAGTTGCTATGTATCCCTTAGAGCACAGGTGTCGAACTCCGGGCCTGGAGGGCCGCAGTGGCTGCTGGTTTTCATTCCGACCCTTTTCCTAATCAGTCACCAGTTTTCACTGCTAATTAACTTGTTTTCCCTTCATGTTAATAGCCCTGTTTTGAAGGATTCAGTCCTCTGAATTGATTCACTTCTTTAAATGGCAGCCAAACAGAAATGAGATGTGAAACAAGCCAACAGATGACCATCTAAACTGGGGCTTCAAACTCCTGCCAATTTCACTCCAACCAGTTCCTTAATGAGAAGCCAATTCTTGCTGTTAATTAAACCAATTAATTCCACAGCTTGTTGCTGCTCCTCTCATTCTGACACAGCAGACATTTCCAAAACTGTTGATTTTCTTTTTTTTCCTAAGAACACCGTCAAGATGTTTTGGTGACCTCGGAGATCAGCCTTACGGAGACCTTTACCTTTCTTTATGCTCAAATAATGTGGTTAGCTGGTGATGTGGCAGCTTGTTTTGTGTCTCATTATTGTTTGGCTCCTCATTAAAGAAAAAGAAAGAACTAAGGGGTCTAAGTCAAGTTAATTAAAACCAAGGCAAAAGAAGTTAATTAGCAGCAAAAACCGGTCACTAATGAAGAAGATGGCTAGAATGAAAACCTGCAGCCACTGTGGCCCTCCAGGACTGGAGTTCGACACCCCTGCCTTAGAGAGTTGGACAAGGCTCAATTCATACGAGCTGAAGGAGAAGGGAAACCCACACGTCCTAGAAACTGTGGACTGTTCTGTTGTGTTTTGCAAGGTGTTCAGAGGTATTTCTTTACTAATAGACTATTATTTGCACCCAGGACTAGGTGTTGTGCAATTGTGTCTGGGGCACCGCGATGCCCCCTGCAGGCCACATCCTATAAACCGCCACACTCAAGTAAGCGTTTTGTGTGGGGTTCCTTCTCTCCGTCAACTACTTCTAGTGGCTTCCTCGGCTATCCTCTTATCCTCATTTCTCTATGCTGGCAAACCGTTCACACTCCTTCCTCCATTGTGAGAGACTACTTCTGGAATGACCGCCCTATTTTATCCAGGGGTGCGAATGTGCTCAAGTCTCACATAGGCACCAGGCGAACCATCGCCAAAGCACCTTGTTCCACTATGGAGCCACTTTGAATGTAGCGTGACTTGATACACCTTCCCCATTGCAATCTTGACTATTTACAAATAGTTTCTTGGGCTATAAACCGTTAAACACACTAAGCTATAGTGGAAAAAATGGAATTTCTGTGAGGGGCCAGGTAAGCCGATTCACGCGTCCAGAACTAGCAAATGTGTTGATATGCCAATAGTTGAATTACACAGTCCGAATTAAATGTGCTTGGGCAGTTGACTATGTAAGGTGCAAAACAGAAAGCATTTTATTATACGTCAAGTTAACAAAACCCAGAGCAAAGCATTGAGTCATGCGACTGAAACAGATACCCTAATAAAAAAAAATGTCTGGAAGAGACGAGAGGAGGTCAGGTTAGCTATACATTAAGCAACAGAGCTGGGCTGACACAATCATTTCCTCTAATATGTAACATGTTACATTCTTATACCGCTCTTAGTAAGACAGGCACATAAAAAATATTTGACTTCTTAATACGGCACTCAGAATTTGGCATTAAGCTATTTTCTAAACAGTACATTCTGAATTATTTCATCTTTTTTAAAAGTGTCTTGTAAAATTCTACTTGCTGAACCGTTAAGGACGGCTTTATAGTTTGAAGTGCCTTCAGGAAGAATCCATGTTTAATGAAAGAAGCATCCAATCCCTCCTCTTGCAAGGTAAGTAAGGCTGCCTGGAGGTGGGAGAGTGGACAGAAAAATAAAGATTTGGAATAAAACAAAACATTTTGTATTTGGAAGAGGTAAATTAAAGGAGCAGCAGCTAACCGGAGAGCTCAGTCATGAAAGTGTATACAGAAGAATATGGCGTACTCTCTTAATACTTCACTTGAAGTTCACTGAATGAAAGCAAAATGATCAAATACCAGGAGAGTTTCTTTTTTATGTTACTTACAGTATCTAACAAAGTGAGTACACCCCTCACATTTTTGTAAATATTTTATTATATCTTTTCATGGTACAACACTGAAGATATGACACTTTGATCCAATGTAAAGTAGTCCGTGTACAGCTTTTATAACAGTGTAAATTTGCTGTCCCCTCAAAATAACTCGCACAGCCATTAATGTCTAAACCACTGGCAACAAAAGTGAGTACACCCCTAAGTGAAAAATGTACAAATTGTGCCCAATTAGCCATTTTCCCTCCACAGTGTCATGAGACTCGTTAGTGTTAGAAGGTCTCAGGTGTGTTAAATTTGGTGTTATCGCTCTCACTCTCTCATACTGGTCACTGGAAGTTCAACATGGCACCTCATGGCAAAGAACTCTCTGAGGATCTGAAAAAAAGAATTGTTGCTCTACATAAAGATGGCCTCGGCTATAAGAAGATTGGCAACACCTTGAAACTAAGCTGCAGCACGGTGGCCAAGACCATACAGCGGTTTAACAAGACCGGTTCCACTCAGAACAGGCCTCGCCGTGGTCGACCAAAGAAGTTGAGTGCACGTGCTCAGCATCATATCCAGATGTTGTCTTTTAAAATTTTTTTAAAAAAGCATTGCTGCTGATGTTGAAGGGGTGGGGGGGTCAGCCTGTCAGTGCTCAGACCATACGCCCGCCGCACACTGCATCAAATTGGTCTGCATGGTGGTCGTCCCAGAAGGAAGCCTCTTCTAAAGATGATACACAAGAACGCCCGCAAACAGTTTACTGAAGACGAGAAGACTAACAACATGGATTATTGGAACCATGTCCTGTAGTTTGATGAGACCAAGATAAACTTATTTGGTTCAGATGGTGCCGAGAGTGTGTGGCGGCAACCAGGTGAGGAGTACAAAGACAAGTGTGTCTTGCCTACAGTCAAGCATGGTGGTGGGAGTGTCATGGTTTGGGGCTGCAGGAGTGCTACCAGCACTGGGGAGCTACAGTTCATTGAGAGAACCATGAATGCCAACATGTACTGTGACATACTGAAGCAGAGCATGATCCCCTCCCTTCAGAAACTGGGCCGCAGGGCAGTATTCCAACATAACCCTAAACACACCTCGGAGACGACCACTGCTTTGCTAAAGAAACTGAGGGGTAAAGGTGCTGAACTGGCCAAGCATGTCTCCAGACCTAAACCCTATTGAGCATCTGTAGGGCCATCCTCAAACGGAAGGTGGAGGAGCGCAAGGTCTCTAACATCCACCAGCTCCATGATGTCGGGATTCCAGTGGCAACCTGTGAAGCTCTAGTGAACTCCATGCCCATGAGAGTTATGGCAGTGCTGGAAAATAATGGTGGTCACACAAAATATTGACACTTTGGGCACAATTTGGACATTTTTCACTTAGGGGTGTACTCACTTTTGTTGCCAGCAGTTTAGACATTAATGGCTGTGTGTTGTTATTTTGAGGGGACAGCAAATTTACACTGTTATAAAAGCTGAACATGGACTACTTTACATTGGATCAGTGTCATATCTTCAGTGTTGTCCCATGAAAAGATATAATAAAATATTTACAAAAATGTGAGGGGTGTACTCACTTTTGTGAGATACTGTATATTAAAATATGTCCTGTCTCTTTGTCTGAATTGAAATGTACGGGTACACAAATTATAAATACACAATGCAATTGTCCCCATATTTCTACATTTTTAGCACTGGCATAGGCCAATGCAATTCAGCCAATTCACATGTGACTTCTGATGACATCTGGTGACACAAGAGCCTACGTAAGTGTGATGCAGTAAAATGGATGAACACTTCTTGAATCACAAAGGCTGTGTTTTTTTCTTGTTTTCACTTTGAAATGATTGTATGTGTAGATCACAATAAAGAAATAAATTTTATTATATATTTGAGTATGAAAGTTTAGGAAATGTAAAAAAAAAAAAAAATTTGGGGAGAATTCCTTTAATAGCTCTAGAACAGGGGTGTCCAACTCCGGTCCTGGAGAGCTACCGTGGCTGCAAGTTTTCATTCTAACTTTTTTTTCTTAGTGACCAGTTTTTGCTGCTAATGAACTCTTTCCTTTTATTTTAATTGACTTTTCTTGAGATTCTAACCTCTGAAATGATTCTTTTTCTTTAAATGGCACCTAAACATAAATTTGATGTGAAGTGAGCCAACAGATGACCAACTAAGTTGGGGCCACAAACTCCAACCAAGTTCCCTTCATTCAGTTTCTTAATTTGAAGCCGATTCTCGTTGCTAATTAAACCCGTTATTTAATTCCATGGCGCTCCTTCTGACATGGCAGACATTTTTAAAGCTGTTGAATTTCTTTTTTAAGATCATGTGGACCTGAGCAGATCAACATTACTGAGGCCTTCACCTTTTTTATTTTCAGTTATTGTGTGATGGACGCAGGTTGTTGTTTATGTGTTGGTTCATTTTGTGTCTTAATATTGTTTGGTTGCTAATTAAGGGACCCGAGTCTTAAGTTGAGCATCAATTTAAATTAAGGCAAAGAGTTAATTAGCAGCAAAATCTAGTCACTAATTAAGAAAAGGGTTAGAATGAAAACCTGCAGCCACAGTAGCTCTCCAGGACTGGAGTTGGAGACCCCTGCTCAAGAACATTTAAATATTACTGTGGCCCCGTGGTAGTGAAGCTGAAAGCTTCCAATAGAGCTGGTTTTGTTATTACTACCTATCAGAAAGTCGTACCTCTTTGCAAAAATTTTCAAGATCTGCACCAGAGAAGAATCCCGTCACATCTGCCAAGCGTTCCAAGCATACCTCAGGGTCTAATGGCATCTTTTCTGTGCAGATCCTCAATATAGCAAGTCTTGCCTAATTTAAAAAAAAAAAAAAAAAAAAAAAAAAAAAAAAAAAAAGAGAAAAAAAATGTTAAATGTGCCTGATGACATGGAAAGCAAATTGAAACATCTGCTCTGCAGTGCACACAGATCTAATCCGGTCCATATGTTGAGCTTTCCTTTACCAGGCTTAATTCTCAAAGTGCTGAAACAAAGGTAACCAAAACACATCCATCCAAGGGAACGGTAATCAAAATTCCAAAGCATGAAAGGGCGCACACACACACATACACATACACATACATACATACATACACACACACACACACACACACACACACACATACTGTACATACATACATACACACACACAGTCTGGTTCCCTCAACAGGATACTAAATGATGAGCTCAGTGTGCAGAAGCCCCTGTTGGGAGTGTGAACATTTGGCTAAGCTTACAGGGACTGGACTAAATGGAAAAAGACAGAGGAAGGCTTGGTCTTGGATGCTAGTGAAAGGGCATACTTGTCTGTTCCCCTACAATGTTTGGAAGAAGAATAGCAACCCCAAACAATGTACAGTATGCCTACCTGTCTGCTTATTGGATCGCCTCTAGGAAAGGGTCCTTTTAAAACACCCCAATTCCTTCTCAAGACCAGATGACAATTGCTGTGCTCTCCTGTACAGACCTGCGCGCGCACACAATTGCCAGCAGTGTGCCGGTGCACTGACCTTCACCACCTCCACTTCAGGTTACTCTTTGGAATAAATGTGATTTTTCACATCTGGACACACAACCTTTTCATTTGTGTTTTTTGTTTTTTTTTTTTTCCCCTGCTTATTTTTAGACTTCTGTTTAACTGGCCTGGGTCATTTTTAAGCGTAGGACTGACCGTGATTAAACAAGGGGGCATAATTATTAGGGCTGTCCTGTCATTTGTTGTTTGGTCAAGACCGGGTACATACATACATCAAAAAAGGGATGATTACTTTGGATAATCATAAATATTTTTTTTTAAAGTGAAGGTAATCCTCGTTCGTTACTGGTTACAACAATGTAACACTCCTACACTCTGCCTTGCAATTTTTAATGTTTATAATTGTTTAGCTGGGAATAGCATGTTTTTATATAAGACCTGATTGATATCACTAGCTGTGCTATCCATCTAAGTAATCAACGTAGATCTCGGTGTTAACATGTGTGGGGCACCATCTGTTGGAATGTATTTTGAAATGCATGGAGCAATAAAATGCATTGCATTTGTCATTCCAACAGACATCTGTAGTGATGCATTTTATTACTACAAGTGTCTGTTACGCACCATCTGTTAGAATCTGTTCTGTTAGAATATCCACAGGTCTCTGCTATATGCCATTTGGAATGGGATTTGTAAAAGCAGTGTTAAAGCTTGGGCTGCAGTGCAACAAGCAATGCATGGGTCTCTGGTATGTGATTTGTAAAAATGGAGTTTAATGCTTGTGATGTGCCACGTATTGGGATGACTAAAGTTATGCACTTTTATTACTACAAATGTTTGTGATGCACCATCTGTTGGAATGACAGAGATATAGCAACCAGATGGATGCACAGACAGAAACACAGACCCTTATCCTTTTAACCAGGCAGATTCTGGACATCGAATGCCCTCACCTAAACTATGAAAAAATATGAGCTGTCATTCAGTCACTTTTAATAAATACTTACCATGGTTGATTTGAAATTACATAAATAAGTCTGGTGTTGGTACTACACATTGACATTATAGCTTCCTAATTCATACATATACACATATATATATATATACACACATTATATATATAATATAAATAAATGCAGCATAATATTTGTTATTAAAAGGGCATATGGCACTGATAACATGTCCACTGTTTCATGAAAATGTTGTTTAACTTGTGCTTCTTGCTCATAATGTACTTTTCCCTTAAGCCAGAGTTTAAAAAAAGATGAAAATAAAAATAAAAAACAGCCCTCAAAATGCAAAGAAAAGAAATGGGGATTATTAGCAATGTCCTGTTATTTATTTGATGCTTGCTTTCATGAAAATGGTAGCCCATCATATATTTCTACCATGTTTCCCTGAAAATAAGACCGGGTCTTATATTAATTTTTGCTCCAAAAGATGCACTAGGGGTTATTTTCAGGGGATGTCTTATATTTATTCATGTACAACAATATACATTTATTCAAATACAGTCATATCATCTTCTTCTGGAATATCGTCATAACTCTCCATGATCAAACCCTAAATTCCAGCCTGAATTTCTTGCTACTCCAGCCGCTTTTAGGATCCTCCAGGATCGGTGTGCGTTTGATGAATGGCTCGATGTGGTGAAGCAAAATGCCAACATACAAATACATTCGTGGTGCTTTTATATTCAAGTGTCGCATATTCCCCAAAGTAATGACACGATGCATTTTAAAAGTCTCACGTGCCATCTTCTGTGCCGTGTTTTTTTTTTTTTTTTTTTTTGCACCTTTACAATACCATCAGAATGTACGGCGGCATATTTGAGCCACAGAGAAAAAGAAAATAAGGACATAATGAAAATTGTTTATTTGGTGATTAAAGTGGAAATTTCAGCTTTAAACTCAAAATGTCCTCTAATCCCATAGTTCACTTTGTCATTAAAGCAGACCGTCGTAAACATCATCTTAAAACCGACCCAGTTGTTAAATTGCTACGCGCTTCTGGGGCTTCCTCCTCACCTGACAGCAGCGGCAAGCAGCATCACCACACAGAACATATTCCATTTACGATATTCCAGCTCTCTGCACATTTAGAGTTCTTAGATTTATACTTGATATCAGTTTCATCATGAAATGCATTAAAATCCATGTGTTACATTTTATGCGGCACGGTGGCAGAGTGGTAGCGCTGCTGCCTCGCAGTTAGGAGACCTGGGTTTGCTTCCCAGGTCAACCCTGCGTGGAGTTTGCATGTTCTCCCTGTGTCTGCGTGGGTTTCCTCCCACAGTCCAAAGACATGCAGGTTAGGTGCATTGCTGATTCTAAATTGTCCCTCGTGTGTGGGTGTGTGTACCCTTGCGGTGGGCTGGCGCCCTGCCCAGGGTTTGTTTCCTGCCTTGCGCCCTGTGTTGGCTGGGATTGGCTCCAGCAGACCCCCGTGACCCTGTAGTTAAGATATAGCGGGTTGGATAATGGATGGATGGATGGATGGATGTTACATTTTACAGATAAATCGGTAACTTTAAATAATGAATACTGTTAATAGTTACACATAGGGGTGGCAGAGCGGTAGAGCTGCTGTCTCGCAGGGAGTCACTTCCCTTGTTATCCCTGCCTGGAGTTTGCACGTTTTCCTGGTGGGTTTCCACAGTGGGCTCAGTTTTCCATCCAAAGACCATGAAGGTTTGGGGATTTGGTGAAGCTACAATGGCGCCAATGTATGTGTGTGTTTGTGTTCACCTTGCGATGAGCTGATGCCCGGTCCAAAGATTTTTGTTCCTGTCTTGTGCCGATGCTGCTGGAATGGGCGCATCCCCGAATTGATGGATGTAATCATTAAACATTCTTTTCAGAGATATTGTGGCAAGGTGTCCTTGGAATGTAAAGGATGTTTCTGGCACATACATCACATCACATTATAAACCTGGCCTTAGGCGTCTTACTTTTCAGCTGACAATCTTGACTAGGGCTTATTTTTGGGGTAGGGCTTATATTACAGAGCAGCCTGAAAATCGTGCTGGGGCTTATTTTTGGGGAAACACTGTAGGTACATCTGTACAGGTGACCTAAAGATTACTAAAAGGTCACTCACTGAGCAGGACATAGGGAACCAGACATTGGTTGTTAATGCATTTGCCTGTGCTCATTTGGCAGTGTCCAAGCTGTGTTTCCACTTTCATATTTTAAAGGACCCTACTTCTCACCTGCAGAATGTCCTGTAGAGAAGAATGAGAACTGAGACAAAAAATCAACGGCTTGCAAAATTAGAGAGCACTCCTGAATGGCACGACTGAGAAAACCGCACTCAATTCCTGCAATGGTTAACCCTGCGACTAAATTTGCCATGCAAAAGTAATTAACAGGCCGTCTCTTTCAAAGTACAGAAATGTGCCCAGGGCCAAAAGCAAGTGAAGCTCCTAATTTGAAGATGGAAGTGCAGGTAAGGGACGGGTCAAGTGCGGAGTTCTGTGCAAACTCCATCATTGTATCCATAATAGAACATGATGCACAAATCATGCACTGCCGAGAGGTTGAAAATATTGAGGCAAATTTCTTTTTTAATTACCTATTATTATCTTGTAATCATGTGATTTGTACTATAACAATGCTAAATTACAGTATTCACGTTTTCAAAGGATCTCATGGGGATGCAGTGGTCTGTGTTGAATTTATAATGCTCTTCCTGTGGTCACTCGGGTTTCTCTCTAAATATTTATGGCTCTCCTCACACATCTCAAACATGTGCGAGCGTTGGTGTGTGTGCAGATGTGCACTCTGAAGCACTGGTGACCCATCCAGGGTCGGTTCCTGCCTTGCATCTGCTGCTGCTGTGCTAAGTTGCGGCTCCTTGCAACCCTGTCCTGGAATACACAGGTTCATGTAATACATGGATGGGTTTAATAATAATATTTTCGGAAACTTGCAACCTTCTATCCATCCATTTTCCAACCTGCTATATCCTAACACAGGGTCATTTGGGGTCTGCTGAAGCCAATCCCAGCCAGCACAAGGGCGCAAGGCAGGAACAAACCCCGAGCAGGGCGCCAGACCACTGCAGTGCAACCTTCTAGTCAAACTAATTTTACCTTAATGATTGCTTTAGGGTGGCATAGAGGGCATTCTTTTCCACTGCTAACGCAGGCTCTAGTAAAGGAACCGTATCTATGTGGAGTTTGCAGATTCTCTTCCTGTCTGCATGGGTTTTTCTCTGGGTACTCAAGTTTATCTCACCACCCTTACATCTTATGGACTCGTCATTCCAAAGACGAGCCCACCAGATTAGCTGGCAACAGGCCACGTGCGAGTGCGAATGGGCCTCGTGATGGATTAGTATCTTACCCAGAGTTGGTTCCCAATGCTGCCAGCATAAGCACAGCATCTTGTGACTCTTAAATAGTTGAGGAGGGTTAGAAAATGGCTGAATGAATTATTTTGTTTACAGAGAGTTTTCTTCTTTATTAATAAGGCTGGAAACTAAAGTTTGCATATTTAATAAGTGTTATTTGAATTCTAGTCGCATTTCCCTACAGATACTGCAGAAAGACATCAAACAAATTAGATACCTCTCGGTCAGGTGGGGGCACGTAAATGATCTTATCCAGTCTCCCTGGTCGCAGGAGGGCATCGTCCAGTAAATCAGGTCTGTTGGTTGCTGCCACAACAAGGACATCTTTATTGCAAACCTCTTGGTACTCAATCTGATTAAAAAATAATAATTTGCAGTTAAAGATGATGGTACAGAAAATGAACTATTAGTGTAATTAAAACAAAAATATAGCAGGAATCTGAACAATGATGATAGTCTAAAGCATACTAAAGTTCAAAATGTTTCTGAAGAAATCTAGAGAGAGCACGCGGTGATACAGCACATTGCCAGACCCACAACATGACAAACCAACTCAGGATCCCAGATTAGGACCTGAGTGCAGCCATGAAACGGATGACACCTCGGCACCACACGAGTTCAGATGGAATGGGACAGTGGGAGGTTTTTTTATTTTTTTTTTATTTTTATGGCGGCTGGAGTGCCAATTCTGCCACAAACCCCCAAGTTTTACCCTGCAGGTTGGAGGGCCTACATGCCTAGGGCTGGATGCAGATTAACGTCATACCCAGGATGGAGCAATTGCAGGTTAAGGGCCCAATGAAGTAGAGTCACTTTTGGGCGTTTACGGGATTTGAACTGGCAACCTTCCGATTACCAGTGCAGATCCCTACCTAGAGAACGTGGTAAACTGCAAATGAGTCTCCAGGGAACATGAAAGGGAAAGTAGCCTGACAATCAATAATAATAAGCAATAAGATGCTGCAGATGTTCTATCAGACGGTTGTGGCAAGCGCCCTCTTCTATGCGGTGGTGTGCTGGGGAGGCAGCATAAAGAAGAGGGACGCCTCACGCCTGGACAAACTGGTCAGTAAGGCAGGCTCTATTGTAGGCATGGAGCTGGACAGTTGGACACCTGTGGTGGAGTGACGGGCACTGAGCAGGCTCCTGTCAATTATGGAGAATCCACTGCATCTACTGAACAGGATCATCTCCAGACAGAGGAGCAGCTTCAGCGACAGACTGCTGTCACCATCCTGCTCCACTGACAGACTGAGGAGATCGTTCCTCCCCCACACTATGCGACTCTTCAATTCCACCCGGGTTTTTAAACGTTAACATCATACAATGTTATTGATTGTTATACCTGCCTCACGCTCACCACCTTGCACTTTTTAACTTGCACTGTGTTTTTATAGATAGATAGATACTTTATTAATCCCAATGGGAAATTCACATCACTCTTTAATTAATAATTGTTTTTATCAGTATGCTGCTGCTGCTGGAGTATGTGAATTTCCCCTTGGGGATTAATAAAGTATCTATCTATGCCTTTCATGTTAATTTATGTAAATTTAATCTTGCCTACTATGCTATCTGTCACATCACTTACTATACTAACAGAAGCCTGTTAAAGACAAAATTACGTATCCATATTTATACCATTGGGAGGAAAACAATGTGAAGAAATGATATCAGCCTATCGTCTACATCCTTCCTTTAAAGCCATCTTGGGTTGTTATAAAAGCCAACTAAAAAGACAACTCTTTAAAGTCAAGGTTGGTCTCGACTTTGAAATCAAGTCATTTGCTTTAAAGATTCAATCCCGCATTTCCAGTAACGGGACACACGTGCATTCGCAAACAAAAAAAAAAAAAGCAAAAGATACGACAAAAATTAAGAAAGAACTCGTTCTCATTACTGCTACATTTCTCTGGAAATTTGTTATCTCTCACCTGCTGGTTACCTTCCTGTTTCTCTGTTAGACTTTCCTGCTGAATTATTTTACATCCTGTTTTTCTTCTTTCTGTCGCCTTTAGCCCAATGCCATCAAGCTCATTAAGAATAACTGACAACACTCTATCTTGAACACCTCTTCCAGCTTTAACATCTGCCCGGGACCCCAAAATTGAATCAATCTCATCAAGGAAGAGAACTGACGGAGCACAGGCTCTTGCTTGCTGAAACACCTGAAAGGAAAAGACAGTCTTGAGTTTAAATGGGATATCATCTACTGTTAAATTCTGCTCTGTACTTTTAATATTTTTATACTGTATTGAGGATTTGTTCTGTGTATTGTATTGACACCCACTGCATTCCCAACCTACCTGGAAAGGGGTCTCTCTTTGAACTGCCTTCCCCAAGGTTTCTTCCATTTTTTCCCTACAAGGGTCTTTTTGGGAGTTTTTCCTTGTCTTCTTAGAGAGTCAAAGCCAGGGGTCTATCAAAAGGCAAGGCCTGTAAAAGCCAATTGCGACACTTCTTGTGTGATTTTTGGGCTATACAAAAATAAATTGTATTGTATTTAAATGACCTAAAGTCTAAAAAAGTCTGTTTTTTTTTTTATAGGGTGGACATGATTTGCCTGTCTTTTGCAAACTGAGTATTTTGTTTCCACTTACTTGTAGTAATGTAATGCACCTTGAAATTATACTTTGTACAGTAAGACGCTATATAAGTAAATGTTGCTGTGGTTGTGGTTAGTGTACAGGGGCAGATCTACTATGAAACTAATGACACAAGTTTCAGGACCCCTAATCTCGGAGGGGCTCCAGAAGTGCACACTGCTTAAAAATCTGGGGTGTCTACTGTATGAGAAAGGCTTACTAAAAATATTAGTGTAATTCAACACAAAAGTTAAAATAAAAACTAAAAGATTATGAAAGTATCATCCATAAACAAAAAAATGTTCAAATTAAGGATGGTTTACTCTAAACTTAACATAAAATAACTACAAAGAATTTAAAACACTATTAACAATTATGACAGAAATTTGAAAATGTTTCCTTAGGGTAGCCATAATAAAAAAAACAAAACAAAAATGAGTGCATTGCTTGCGGTCACTGTAAAAGACATTTTTGTTAACTTTTTATTTGCACGAATAATCTTACAAAACATAAGCAGGTAATACTGTAAGAATAAATAATTCTTATGTACAATTTAAAATACAGTAAAGGTAATAAAAAAATCTTCTTCGGTAGATGATGTGGCGTAACAAAGGGGAGCCTTTAAAAGACCATCATAAGGCTGCCTTTTCAACGTGACAGATTGGTACCAATGTAGACAAATTTTTTTTCACTAAGGCGATCATAAGGATACAATATTTGAATTACCCCTACTAAAAAATAAATGCCTTACTTTTTAAACATAATTAATAAAGGTGATGGATTAGCCTAAGCCTATTGTTTTTATGAACAGCCTCATTGTTGGTTTGTGAAGGGTCCCCCATAACAGTTCAAGCTTCTGGGCCCCAAAAATGTCAGTCTGCCACTGCTAAATGTTTCAGACAAACTCTTATGGAAGCAATTATTTTCTCTCGTCTACTCAAGATTAATGATAGGAACTGATGCTAATCAGGCTATTTTGCAAAGGATGCTGCTATTATAAGCTCCGACTCCCAAGGACTATGAATTTGAGATGCATTGGTGATATTTACTGTATGTACGCGTATACATTAGGTGTTGGGGTATCGTAATTATATGAAGTTGGCTTTTAAGGGGTAATCTAAAAGATGGGCTAATCAAAGGTCTGCCTAAAGCATCCTTAAGGCTAGGACTGGTCCTGGACACACACAATAAATTTCCTAGCAACATAAATAATAATTTATTCTTGACATTTATATAGCACTTTTCTCACTACCTAAAGCACTTTCCACAGCGAGTGGTGAGCCATTTTTACCACAACTAATGTGTAGCATCCATCTGGAAGATGAGACGGCAGCCATTTTGTGCCAGTACGCTCACCACACATAAGCTATTAGGTGGTGAAAGAGAGTTAGCCAATTAGAGACCGGCAGAATGACTAGGTCATGGTATTGGGGAAACTTGCTACTCTTTACAAATGATGCCAGGGATCTTTTATGACCACAGATCGAGGACCTCGATTTTACATCTCACTTGAAGGACAGAACCATTTTTACAGTACAGTGTGCCCTTCATTGTGCTGGGGCACTGGGGTTGACACTCACACGACAGGGTAAGTCCCCTCGATGGTCTCACCAACACCTGTTCAAGCAGCAACCCAAGTATTCCTGGTTGGTCTTCCATCCAAGTACTAACCGGGAATGAACAGGCTTAGCTTCAGGTGGATTATCTGTTCTGAAGTGCTGGTGGTATGGCTGCTGGATAATATATATGGCATTTATTAGTTACTAACAAAATACCCGCGCTTCGCAGCGGAGAAGTAGTGTGTTAAAGAGGTTATGTAAACATATACACATCCACATATATACACATATATATACACACACATATATATACACATATATAACAGCCAAATCCCCGCGCTTCGCAGCAGCGAAGTACTGCGTTTAAATTTTTATTAAGAAGAAAAGAAAACCTTTTTAAATTGATGGAAAATATACCAATAATAATTTGTTAAGGATCTGTTTTTTTTGTGAAGCTGCCTTTACATAGCCTCTCCGCTGTTTTATAAACGAATGCCATACAAGGCCGTCCTTTTCTCCTTGCTTAGCAGTTCTGTATTGTTTTATTGTTCATTTATTATGATTGTTATATTTATTGTGTAGCTATTTGAGACTCCCTTTTCTGTTCAGGTACCCATTTTCTTTATGTAGTCCGCAGATTCTCCGCTATTTTTGTTCGTTTATTCCGATTATAGTTATTTATTGATTCCCTTCTTTAGCTGACTGCCTGCTCATAAGGCGCTCTGCTGTTTTTTTGTGAAGCAGACTTTACACAGCTTCTCCGCTGTTTTATAAACAAACGCCATATAACGTCATCCTTTTTCCTTGCTTTGCCAAGGAAGCAGCCTTTTTATTTTAATCCACGGGTTCTCCGCTGTTTTATTGTTCGTTTATCACGATTGTTATAGTTGTCTTTGTATACCACGTTGTTAGTTCAGCACTCCGGTTGTAATATGACCAAGCCGTGCAAGCTTACTGTTGAGAATGCAACGTATAGTTGTACAGGAGAAAAGCAATCTTGCCTCAAATCAATGGCAACCTTTTGTAGGTCTATGAACTATTTAATGTTAGCTAAGACCCGGCACTCAAAAGTTTCTCGCTATAGCAATTTTAACTCTGTTACAAAGTGATCCAAAGTCTCGTTTATACCTCGTGTCTTCTCATTAAACTTGTATGTCGTGAATATGGTATTGCAAACGGCAGCGGGAGCGTTTCTATAAACTTAATTTAAACTTACGGTTTACACCGTGCTTTGTTTCCGCGGTAGCAGCACTTATGAATATGCTTGTATGCGTCACTCGCTCGCTTCTTATTGTTTCGCTGCCTTCTCAATTGTGTAATGAATGTTTTCTTCAGCGCTCTTTGGGGCTCTTCCTTGTTTTGTACGTACTGCGTTCACAGTCAGTTTACGTGGGAGGCGTGATGACGCAATACGCAACTCCGCCTCCCACGGCCATTGAGCTGCACTCTATACAGTATATGGACAAAAAACAGGTTCCAGTTATGAACATTATGAGTAGAATTTCGAAATGAAACCTGCCTAACTTTTGTAAGTAAGCTGTAAGGAATGAGCCTGCCAAATTTCAGCCTTCCACCTACATGGGAAGTTGGAGAATTAGTGATGAGTGAGTCAGTCAGTCAGTCAGTGAGTGAGTCAGTGAGGGCTTTGCCTTTTATTAGTATAGATGAAGTCTCTCTATATATAAAAGAAAATCCTGGAATGGAAAGCAAATGCAAGGCTACGATACGTGATGATCTCGAAAGACATTTTAAAGACCTGCGAGACCAAGGAGATTTGCCACGGTGCGTCTCGCGGGGACTGTAAACATGAGACTTGGTGCCAAGAGATTGTCCTTAGAGTACGTTCAGCTGCAACACCCTTCACAACACGAGCAGTATTATACGTCTGGGAAGAAAGAGATGTAACCACACGCTGGGCAGGAAATAAAGAAACAAGTATTGTTTTTACAAAAGTTTTTAAAGTAAAAGTGAAAATAATGCATATGTAACAATTCACAAGAAAATAACAATCTCTTTAAATTGTAGATTGCCTGCCTAAGGTAAAGTCATCCCTGATGAATGGGGACGTGGGAATGAGGGGGGATATGAAAGTAGGAAAATTAGAAAATTAAAAAAAAATAAAGATCGCAGTAGCGCAAACAAACTGCCTCATTTAACTATGCACCAGTCTAACTTTGGTTTTGCCCAATAATTACTACACTATTGCACCTTCACACTTAATTCTACTTTATTCACATAATTTTACTTATGTTCTACTATACTGTTAGATTACAAAAAGTCATAGATTGAAAGATAACTGATATCCAAAACTGTACAAAGTTAGAAGAATAAGTGGATCAGGATGCATTTCACTGCGTGTTGTCCTGTATAACTCTGCATGTGACAAATAAAGAATCTTGAGAATTTCAAAAACGGAGTTTACTGCACATGCATTTATTGGTTACTTTGTTCATGTATATATATTTATCTGTCTGCTTATTTAAAAAGCTAAATTTACCCCAGGAGTCAAAAATGTTCTGTCTAGCCCTTGTACAAAAACCTAGACAAAAGCTGGGGTATCACCTTGGTAACCCCATGTACTTTTGGAACTGTGAGAGGAAAATAGCAGGACTTTACAGACAGGAGTCCAATGCAGAATTCTACTTACTTTTTTTACTTTGTAAAAATAAAAACTGCTGATGATGTAGATCGTTTTGTCTGTGCTGAAATTCCAAACAGAGAAACCTGTCCTGACCTAATTAAAAAGATTCAGCATATTGGGACTCACAAGATTACAAATATTGTTTTTACAGAAGTTCTGAAATAAAAGTGAAACTAATGAAATAGCAACAATTCAAAGAAAAAAAAATCTTAAGTGTGTATCCGGAAAACCAAACACGGGGGTTGGCGAGCGAAGCGCCGTAGTACTGTTATATTATTAAAGAATTAGCCAAACAATCTCCATGAACCTATTTGGACTGAGAGGCCTCTTTCTTCTTGTGGTCTTAAACAATTCTTTTCAAAGCCTTCAGAGAATCCCTGAAAAATAAACAATGTAATAACTCTGACCTGTGCCAGGGTCTTCTCGGAGTCCCCAACGTAAGGGGAGTACAGGTCAGCCCCACTAACAGACAGGAAGGAACAATGAGAGCTGCTGGCTGCAGCTTTTACCAGCGTCGTCTTAGCACAACCTGGTGGTCCATAGAGGAGGACTCCTTTAGGCCGGGTGAGCCCAAATCTTATAAAAGCTTCCGGGAACTTCATAGGCCATTCAATACTCTGTAAGGGGAAAAAAAATACAATTTAAAAGTCAACAACTGTGTTCCTTACCCATTCCATTTTCATATCAGTAACAGGACTTTAAACGCTGCCAGTACAGGCTTCACAACTCCGACAATGAAATATATCATGTGAGTGCAGAAAATGAATGAATAGTTTAAATTGTTCCTCTTACCTGTTTCAGTTTTAATTTCACATCTTCAAGGCCCCCAATGTGTTCCCAGGTGATAGGCTTAAGGTCAGTTAAACCAACACTACTTCTCAGGCATGATGGGTAAACTCTTTTAAGGGCTTCATGGAAATGCTTCATATTGATTTCAGGACTGCCTGTAACCTATTAAAGAATATCGTTACTTTCAATTAAAGATCTGAAAGAAAAATATCTTAACGTTCATAAATGAACAACAGAGTCTGAAAAATAACATCTCCAAAAAAATAACAAAATATGTCAAAACTGCTTAACCCTATTCAGGGCAGAGGGCTGGAACCGACTTTGGGAGCAGTTACTGACAGTGGAAGGAGCCCCAGTCTATGACAGGGACCACTCCATTACAAATCCATGCTCAGATGGGGCCAATTTAGAACTGCCAAAAAACTTAACATACATGACTTTAGGGATGTGGGAAGAATGCTTGGTACTCCAGAGGAAAAAACCAAGAGTAACAACGCACTCCTCACAGAGAGTGACTAGGAGTCCGATTTGAACCTTGGGTGATGAATCCACGAGGAAGCTAACAAACGCACCACCCTGCCTCCTTTTTCTTTCTGCAAATGATTTTCATTTTCATAAGCCTTTATTATAGACCTATATTAATTTCTGCCCCAAAAGCCCATTAAGTAGTACCTGGCTACTGTGCAGTATTGCCTGTAATGCAGCTTCTCTGCAGAGTGCTGTGAGGTCGGCACCCACGAATCCAGTAGTCATTTCTGCTAATGAAATCAGATCAACATCTCCGCAAACGGGCATCTGTGAACTTAACACTTCTAAAATGGAAATTCGCTGTTTAAGTGTAGGAACTCCAATAATAACCTGCAATCAGAAAACATAATTCATTATAATGCAGATCCTCCTATACAGAAACTAAACACAAGATATGGAATACAAATACCACCAGTCAATATTGATGGCTTTGACATCATGCACTTATTTACCTGTTCAGTTTTTTAGAAAGTACAAGACTGTTGTTGTATTGCAGTTTACAACAGGAAAAATAAGTAAAAACGCCTTTAAAAGTCTTGATATATATAAATAAAGACAAAAGCCCCGCTTTGCATTTCTGGAGTAGATGTAACTTTTTCTTCCTGTTCCTTTCACTCACTTTAACTCCATAAAAGAGTAATATTAGAGCTGTGAAACCTACCAGTTAATAAAAGTTAATGCTGAAATCACACTTCAAACATTACTCTGTAATGGACAGCTGACACCTCCAGACTTGCCTCCCACCTCATGCCCAGCACTTTTAGGATGGGAATCGACTACTGTGACTCTGGAGTTAGAAAATATATGGATGATAGGTAACAATTTAGTTTAGGTACTGCAAAAATGCATCCATTACTCATTTACTCTTATGAAACAAGACCTTAACAAAGGCTTCTTTTAGTCTCAATTATGGTTATAAGAATTCAATAAATAGGTTGTTTGTCTCAGTGCAGTATGGCATTTGATATGCTGGTAAAATGACTTATGAATATGAAGGATTCACAAGTCTAATATTGTAGTATGCAATACCAAGAGACAAATGTCACACTAAAGCCATCTCTGACCGTTCCAAAATGAAGTTCTTTTAGCAGGTCACACTGCACAGATGAATGGCTTCTTTACTGATGCTTTGTAAGTGTTATAGGCACTGAAAGAAGCCATCGTTAAGGTCTTATTACAGAAGGGAAAATAAGTAATGCATTTTTGCAGTAGCTAAACTGAAGTGTTACCAGATAATTGAATGTGCGATAAAGCATACCATGTGATCAACAGACCCAAAACTCAAAAGAGCAGTGATCTGATACTAGGGCTGCCAAATTGTACAAAAATTATGGTTTGAATACTCTTATTTAAAAAAACTAAATATTAAAATATATTCAAAAGTGGGTAAAAAGTTCTACTAAAAGTGCTACTATGTGTACATTTATATTTAATGTGCCTTTGTATGCTTCATTATTATTATTTTTGCTTTTTTGCTCATGGTGCATCTGCCAAGCATGCAGCACTTATAAATCTTGCATGAACACTCCTTCACAAAAACGGGAATTTTTATGCATGGAAAGTGGCGTAATGCATATGTGAAACCCACACAAAATCACTCACGATTACCTAAACACATTAAACACACGCGGTACCTGCCATCTCCTCCTCTAGCCCTCTGCTCCACTATGTGCTTTTCTGGTTCTTGAGTGCAAAAAGACATGAAACCAGCGCTCATCCTTATTTTACACAAGTCGGGGCATGGGGAGTCTATTCATGTTTCTTAAAAAGGAGTTACTGAATATACTAAATGTTGCATTGTAGTAATCTTTATTGATTCCCTCTTCAATATAGTTTTTAAATGGCAAAACACTTGGACTAATGGCAACTTAAAAATTATGATAAAAATAATACACAGCAAAATTTTATAACATCATAAGAAGTGTAGGCTATTTAAATAAAAAAAAAACACAAACCAACAACTTGTGGGAGGTAGATCAACTGTGCGGATCAGCCTAATTTTATAAATCTGTAGAGCGGAATACCTGTGGTCAAAGAATAACGTACATAATTAAACTAAAAGGGATTATTCTCTACCTTTTACTGATGCACAAAAAAAACACGTATCCTTAACACTGTACTTAATTTTTCATTTAACCACAAGACACATGTGGGTTGAGGTAGTGAAGTTGGCTTTCTTGACACTGAAAATGCTCTTTAAAATGTTGAGAAAAATCTTGGGACGAGACTTTTTAGCCTGGGATGAGACGTGACTTTTTCAGAGAGATACTTTCACGTCCCACGAGACAAGACTTTGTGCCAAGAGATTTAACCATGCCCGGGGCCGGAAATAACAGGCAAAGAGTAGATGACAAAATAGAACGTCGTAAAGAATTCAAAAACGTTGGCGTGATACACATGCAGAGCAAGTTAGAGATTATGAAAGTACTAAAATTCGAAAGTCTCAAAAAAATGATTGATTGTGCTAATGTGATCTTTACTAATGGAAATTATTACTCTGTGAAATAACGGAACAGCGAAAAAGAGATCAAACTTTAAGTCAGAGACTTGTAGATCGTCTAATATGTGTTGCCATCAGGGAAAAGCTGTGTTCCCAATGAAGAGGCGTATCCGCGAGAAATAAAAGATTTGTTGTTTGGTGAAAGTGAAATCCACATACGCGAGCAGCAGAGACATGAAGTAGCTGGTGCATAGCGCAGGTTGGGGGGAGGGGGGGTTGGCGAGATTAGCGAGCAGAAGCCCCCTAGTAATAATAAAAGGAAAATGAGAAATGTGGCAGTTATTTCTCATTATGTTTAATGAGAAAGGAAAAGTTGTTTTCATTTGCTACAATGAATGCACAGCAAATCAGGAATCACAGGTTGGATCAGG
The DNA here is from genome assembly GCF_900747795.2 of Erpetoichthys calabaricus. Taxonomy (NCBI): domain Eukaryota; kingdom Metazoa; phylum Chordata; class Cladistia; order Polypteriformes; family Polypteridae; genus Erpetoichthys; species Erpetoichthys calabaricus. The sequence continues at coordinate 86,250,024 of NC_041410.2, read as the reverse complement.
AGCAAAACGATACTCCTAGGGCGCTGGAGAAGTGTTTGAAATCTGTTATTAGCACACCTGTTAACCAAAAAGCAGAGCAATGCAGTAGAAAAATCTGTCATTTTTATAAATGACAATACAAACTAACAATTAAAAATGATAAAAAATACTAATTCTGGAAGTGATATGCAAAACATATGGAGAAAAAAAAAACAAAAGAATTACAGCATAGTATGCCTAGAGTAGCAGGATACCGAAATTATGTCAGGGATTGCTTTTGAACAAGAATTTTTTTCATACAGGTTTGAATTAAATTCAAATAGGGCTGTCAGAATGAACTGCGCTATCTGACAATGATTTGAGCTTAATGCCACATATCTTTAGATTGTTGTTTAAATTTCTATGTCCACACTGCTAGGTTTTCATTTAAAAATGCAGATACTAATCTCCATTTTCGCCTTTCGTCCACGCAGGCTGTTTTTAACCCCTGAAAGTGAAGACTTTTGAAAAGGTACTCCAGAGCTGTATTTTTCTGAAAATATTGCAGTGTGGTTGGGTGAAAATGAAAAGTTTTTAAAAATACAAACTTTAATTGTGCTCATTACATGGCTCTTCCCGGACTGAATTCAGCTCATTACGATGCGTCATTCCTTGATTGTTCACCGTTTTCATGGAGTAAAATCATATTCCAACATAGCGGACATAGAGAGGTTGCTTTCCATGGCGTTTACCTGCATGCATTACCTGTAGCCTGCCTATCCAAGCAGAATTGGGCAAAAGGAAGGAACCAACCCTAAATGGAAGGGTTCCATACACTCATATTAGGCAAATCAGAATTGCTAATAAACCCAACATACGTGTCCTTTGGGTGTGAATAGCCACAGGAAAAGCCATGAAGACATGGAGAAAATGCACAGGCCATACACATCCAGTGAAAGAGAAAGGGGTTTGAACGCAGAATGCTGTGAGAATGGTACCACCTTGCAGGCCCTTTTAGAATCAAGTATACGTATTTTACAAAAAATTCTCTGTACTTTTTTATCTATAGATCAGTGCCTCCCAAACTCGGTCCTTTGGGACCCCTGTGGCTGCAGGTTTTTGTTCCAACCAGCGTCTGTTTTTTTAATTGGACTCCGGGGTTAATTAAGTGATGTGTTATTTCCCAAGTTCTGTGTTTTGGGAACAATACAGAAATTAGAAAACTAAGTTTGGTTAAAAACAAATAAATAAAAATATTAAAATGTACCAAGCAGTTATATGGGAATAATGTATTTTTTTCTTTTTAACAATATTTTCATCTTGATTTTCCAGGTGTTCTGATTGTACCAAGAAGTTATATGTAGGGTTGCCAGATTAGAAAATTAGAAATATGTGACACTCTTAAAATCTCTTTCATATACAGTATATAGACATATATATATATATATAATTAGAGATAGAGAGATATATATAGATATATATATATATATATATAGATATAGATAAAATAAATTTAAGCATGCCCCCTACACACCCAGACCAATATATTGTACAAAAGTAGAGACATAAGTTAAAAACATAAAGCAAGGATTTTAATGGGTTATGAGGAAAGCAAAAGTACATTCATTAGAAAATTATTTAATACGAGCTAAAAAAAAATTCTGTAAATGTGAAATCATTTGAAAATATTTATTTAATACAGACAACAGATAAATATTATTTAATACAGGCAGTTAGAATAAAAGTGGACCGTGGAAAGTCGTAACTTTGTTGACCGTCCCTGTATGTTGCAATGCTGATCCAGAACTGCACAGCAGCGCAGCTGGAGAGCAAAACGGTAAGAGTGTTGCCATCTTTAGCCAATCAGAGCAACTGAACTAGTCGCAAACAGGCAGCAAACAATCGCTTGGGTTATTTTCATCAAGAGAATCTGAGAAAAAGTATAATTACTTATAAAGTTACAACTAAGTACCATAAGAAGGTAGTAAAAATATATTTTTATTACAAAATTTGAAAATGAACTGAATAGGGACATTTGGGTGTCCCTGAAAGGTCTGTACGGGACAGGGGACAAAATGATCAAATATGGGACATGTCCCGTATATAAAGGCCGTCTGGCCACCCTAGTTATATGGGAATAATGTATTTTTTTCTTTTTAACAATATTTTCATCTTGATTTTCATTCTACTTTTCCAGGTGTTCTAATTGTTTAATTAATCCATTATTTTCTAATTTAGTGGGTCTGACACTTAAGTAGTTGCAGCCTTTCATGATTCAGTGTTGTTTGCCTGGCTGTCTGCTCTGCTCGTTTTCAATTGTCATTATTAAGATACAATGAAGGGAGCACACTGAACAGAGAAAGGGCAAAATGTAATGAAATCCATATAAATCTAGAGTAAAAGCAGAAATGTTTCTAAGTGTCTTATAAATGTAAAAATCATGCTGCTGTGCTTTTCTGAATGAAAATAGAAGAAGAGAGAAAAAAGCCCCAGCTAATTAAAAGAGCTCAGTGTTATTAGGAGTTGTCACTGATTATGAATCTGGCTGGAACAAAAACCTGCAGCCATAGTGGGACCCCAAGGACTGAGTTTGGGAAGCACTGCTATAGATGACGGTTGAGTAAATAAAAAAAAAAAAAAAAAAAAAACAAATCTAAAGACGTTACCTCCCTGTCAAAGCGTCCTGGTCGTCTCAAAGCTGGGTCTAAAGAATCAGGGCGATTTGTTGCGGCCATGACAACAAAGCTTCCGGCGCTGCCCATCCCATCCATCAGTGTCAGAAGCTGTGCAACGAGGCGGTTTTCAGGTGCATTCGTAGACTCTGTGCGTCTGGGGCATACAGAATCAAGTTCATCAATGAAGAGGACACAGGGTCCCTCCTCGGATAAATCCTTTGCCCGTTTAAAAACCCCTCTCAAGTTTTCCTCACTTTCTCCTGGCCTTGATCCAAGGATTACAGGCCCACTTACTGTTAACAAATGAGCCCCGACCTCCCTAGTAACACTTTTGACCACTAGAGTTTTCCCCACGCCGGGTGGTCCGATAAGCAATACCCCCTTAGGACAGGCCAGACCCAGCTTTTGTAACGTTCTTGGGTATCGAAAGGGGAGGCTTAGAATTTCCACCAAAGAGGCAAACACATCATCCAGTCCTCCCAGAGGAATCTTCCAAGAATTCTCTAACTGATATTTGTAGCTCTCTGTGGTCCTAACTTCAGTGACTTTGACAGTCGTTTTTCTGGTGATAAGGCCAACGTCATCTGTACTGGGACTCAGCTTCTGTAATTTGACCAGCTCAACAGGAGTCTCCACAGAAGCTAAAGATATTATGTGGTTTGCCGAAACATAAACGTTATGAAGCATGTCCTTTACAATCTCATGAAGTAAAGTGGATGGCGTCGATCGCTTGAACTCCACTGTTTTAACAACAACAATGACTTTGACATGATGCAGCTTAGTAAAGACTGCTTTCTTTATCTGTTTAAGGTTTACAGCCAGATTCTTGAAAGTCTTCCCTGCAAGCTCTTCAGATATGCACTTGGAGTCGAACTGTAAGAAGCCATCTGCCAGGTCACCTCTTGGCCAAGCAGTACATACGCATTCACCTCGAGGCAGTGAAATTCTTACTGGACTGCCAATATTCAGTCCGAGGGCAGCCATCGCTTTAGGCCCCAGCCTGCAACGCTGTGAGCCCTGGTCCTTTGGGTCTAAAGGCAGCAGTTTTAGATCCATAAATTCCATTTTGGTGGAAATGCTGTATAAAAAAAAAAAAAAAAAAGATTTGAGGTGTACAACAAACAATTCTTCATTTTATAAATATACCATTCTCAAACCCGCTTAATCTCATTCTGGGTGACAGGGTGTCAGTCTATCAAGGCAGAAAACAACACCTGACAGGGTAGGGTGCCAGGCCATTACTGGGCTCACTCAATCATACACTCACAATGGGGCCAGTTTGGATTTGCCATTCACTACAACTTTGAGGATATGGGAGCAAAAGTGAACTTCATGGAGGAAACCTCATGCAGACACAGATGATGTCTGTGTAGAGTCTGCACGTTCTCCCTAAGTGAGGGATTTAAACCCATGATGCGAGGTCCATTAAGTGGCAGCACTACATGTCAAAATATTCAAGATGAATTAAACATTTGTTTTTCAGCCCACTTTCCTAAAAACAAATTATCGTTAACAAAACATAGCGTTCTCAAATCGGATACTCCAATTCGGGGTCAGAAGGGCCTATCCTAACCAGAAACCAATGCGGGACAGGGTGCCACTCCATCATAAACATAATAATCACATTTTCATGGTATAAAAAAAAAAAAATTAACCAATTTAGACAGCAACATGTAACTACCGGACTTGAACCCGTGGAGAGTGTTATACATTTAATTTCACTCTTGTGTAGGTCACCAGTAGTGCTGATCAGCGAAATTGTCCAAATTGTTTATCGAAGTGAATATGCTTTGTTTGCAGAATATTTTCCTGTAAATCAGGGGTGTCGAACTCCGGGCCTGTAGGCCAGCAGTGGCTGCAGGTATTCATTCAGACCCTTTTCCTAATCAGTCACCGGTTTCCACTGCTAATTAAATTCATTTTCCCTTCATTTTAATAGCCCTGTTTTTAAGGATGCGGCTCTCTGAATTTATTCCTTTCTTCATTAAATGACAGCCAAACAGAATTGAGACACGAAACGAGCTGACAGGGTATCCGTCAATAAGGGCGCGCACAAAAAGGCGACCTTCAAAAGGGCGACCTCAATTGGGCGCGGCGAATAAAAGCGCACATAAATAAAAGCGATCTTCAAAAGGGCGACCTCAATTGAGCGCCGAATAACTGCGCGCATAAATAAAGGAGTGCTTCAAAAGGGTGACGTCAATTGGGCGCAGCGAATAAAGGCAAACGCAACAAAATTATTACAGAAAATTTATTACATAAAGGCAATGATTGAACGTATAAAAAGGTGAAAGCAAGAATATTAAAACATCCAATTAATTAATGCATGAACTTCTAACGAACTATTTCTAAAGCTCTCTATATTTCGTTGTTTTCAAAATTACAGAAAATTAGATTAAGGCAATGACTGAACATATTGCGGTCCGTCAGTAGAAGAAGTTGCTCGTTGTTTCATGTCCACTATTGCTTTCCTTGTTTCGATCTTCGCCACATCTGGAACATGGTTGTGTGTAGATGGTCTCTTGACGAATAATCCATTTTTGGTATGACAGCGAGACGAACATTTTCCAATCCTATATTCAGTGCATTTCCAGATGTGTTTCCCGTTGATAGTTTTCTCCTTTCTGAATGTATAGCCTTCGACTACGAGTAGATCTGCACCTTTGTTGCTCTTCACATATTCCAGAGCCATTTCAACTAAATTATCTACGAACACCTTTATTTGCTGTGCTCAATTGAGGTCTCCTTTTTGAAGCTCGCCTTTATTTGCGCGTGCATTTATTCGGCGCTCAATTGAGGTCACCCTTTTGAAGCTCGCCTATATTTACGGGCGCCTTTATTCGGCGCTCAATTGAGGTCGCCCTTTTGAAGGTTGCCTTTATTTACGTGCGCCTTTATTCTCCGCGCCCAATTGAGGTCGCCCTTTTGAAGGTTGCCTTTTTGTGCGTGCCCTTATTGAATAGAACCAGCTGACAGATGACCAGCTAAACTGGGGCTTCAAACTCCAACCAGTTTCTTAATGAGAAGCTGATTCTTGCTGTTAATTAAACTCATTCTCTAATTTCATGGCCTGTTGCTGCTCTCATTCTGCCACAGCAGACTTATAATTTATGGCACCACTGACTCCAACTTCTCCATTTGTAATTAGACCTAGATAGATAGGTAGATACTGTATATAGAGAAGACACTAACTAGACAGACAGACAGACATGTAAGGCACTAGATCAGGGGTGGTGAACTCCAGGCCTGGAGGGCCACAGTGGCTACAGGTTTTCTTTCCAACCTTTTCCTAATCAGTGACCAGTTTTCACTGCTAATTAACTTTTTCCCATTCACTTTAATAGTTCTGTTAGAAGAGTTCAGCCCTCTGAATTGATTCCTTTCTTCATTAAATGACAGCCAAGCAGAAATGATGTGAAATGAGCTAACAGCTGACCAGCTAAACTGGGGCTTCAAACTCCAACCAATTTCACTCCAATCACTTTCTTAATGAGAAGCCAATTCTTGCTGTTAATTAAACCCGTTATTTAATTCCATGGCTTGTTGCTGCTCTCATTCTGCCACAGCACACATTTCGAAAACTGTTGTTTTTCTGTTCTTTCTAAGAGCACCGTCAAAATGTTTTGGTGACCTGAGAGATCAACCTTACCAAGACCATCGCCTCTCTTTAATTTCAGATATTGTGTGATGGGCACAGGGGAGCTGCTCATGTGATGGCTTGTTTTGTGTCTCATTATTGTTTCGCTGCTAAAAAGAAGCAACTATGCGGCCTGAGTCAAGTTAATTAAAAGAAGTAATCAGCAGCAAAAACTGGTCACTAATTAAGAAGATGGTAAGAATGAAAACCTGCAGCCACTGTGGCCCTCCGGGACTGGAGTTCGACACCTGTGCTGTAAATTCACCTTCCGGCCAGCTTAGATGGATCCCCCCTACCTAAATCCTGTGCCCATAATGTTTTGCAAGGGCAGTGTAAGATCATTGACAACCTCCTTTAAGCATGCATGATGTCAGGACTGGATCAGCACTTCAGTCTTCAACGTGCAGCATTTTCAATTGAGTGTTACCTTAGTGGACCATAAGGAGAAATATTAGGAGTACTGCCACTAGATACATAACTAGGATCTCTGGAGCTACATTCCAAAATAAGCTGTAAAGGAGCCCTGCCTGAGAAAGAAGACACAGGCAACCCTGCAAAATAATAACAAAAGATTTAGTACTGTTTACAAGGCAATTCTATCTTCTTTATGGAAGAAAAAAGTGCAAAGCATCTGCACAGAGATTAGAAACATAAAGAAAGTGCCAGCTGCACCTGAAATCGAATCTTCAAGGTACTTGTTGCACAGCTAACGTGTGCCACGAAACAAACTCTGCTGGCACAATGATGCATATTATATTTACTGCTAGTTTGTTGTATTTTGTTTGTGGTTATTGAACCGTCTGTCTTTGTTGTTGGAGGCACGCAGGCTCAGTGGTTAGCACCAGGGGTGTTGAGTCAGTACACCAAAACCTTCGACTCAACACTCTGACTTATAATTTATGGCACCACTGACTCCGACTTCTCCATTTGTAATTAGACATAGATAGATAGATAGATAGATAGATAGATAGATATGTAAGGCAGTAGATCAGGGGTGGCGAACTCCAGGCCTGGAGGGCCACAATTGCTACAGGTTTTCATTCTAACCTTTTCCTAATCAGTGACCAGTTTTCACTGCTAATTAACTTTTTTTCCCCATCACTTTAATAGCTCTGTTAGAAGAGTTCAGCCCTCTGAATTGATTCCTTTCTTCATTAAATGACAGCCAAGCAGAAATGAGATGTGAAACGAGCTAACAGCTGACCAGCCAAACTGGGGCTTCAAACTCCAACCAATTTCAATCCAATCACTTTCTTAATGAGAAGCCAATTCTTGCTGTTAATTAAACCCGTTATTTAATTCCATGACTTGTTGCAGCTCTCATTCTGCCACAGTACACATTTTGAAAACTTGTTTTTCTGTTCTTACTAAGTCAAGTCAAGTTGGGGAGCATGCACTGGTATAGCGTGTCGCCGCACACACTACACGTCGAAACAGCTCGGGATCCCGGTTGGCAACCCCCCAGGCAGACACGTGGTCCAGTCCTACCCTCCAGAAATGACCCTCTATCTGCCGCAGCCAGGAGTTACATGGGCAACCCCTTGGCCTGGTCCAGCCACTTGGGTCCCCAACAATGAGGATCTTCTGAGCCGGATCACCCTCGGGGAAACGCGCCACATGGCCGTAACTGACGCTCCCTCACAATGCAAGTAATGCGCCTCATTCGGGACTCCATAAGCAACTGCTCATTCGACACAAACCAACGGTACCCAAGGATTTCCCAGAGAGACACAGTACCAAAGGAGTCCTGTCTTCGTCTCAGGTCACTGGATAGCATCCATGTCTCACAACCATATAGTAAGACAGGAAGCACCAGGACTCTAAAGACTTGGACCTTCGTCCCTTTGCATAGATATCGGGAGCGCCACACACCCCTTTCCAGCAACCTCATGACCCCCCATGCTCTTCCAATTCGTCTACTGACTTCACAGGAAGAGTCACCAGAGACATGAATGTCACTACCAAGGTAAGTAAACCTCTCAACAAACTCTCTAAGAGCACCGTCAAAATGTTTTGGTGACCTGAGAGATCAACCTTACCAAGACCATCACCTGTCTTTAATTTCAGATATTGTGTAATGGGCACAGGGGAGCTGGTCATGTGGTGGCTTTTTTTTTGTCTCATTATTGTTTCGCTGCTAAAAAGAAGCAACTATGGGGCCTGAGTCAAGTTAATTGAAAGTAGTAATCAGCAGCAAAAACTGATCACTAATTAAGAAGATGGTAAGAATGAAAACCTGCAGCCACTGCGGCACTCGAGGCCTGGAGTTCGCCACCCCTGCACTAGATAGAAAGATCTTTATTTGTCCCCAGGGGAAAATTTGGCTTTTTATCGTAGCTCATTAAATAAATAAATAGGTAGTTAATTAAATAAATATACACACACTATAGGTCAAAACACATACCACAATGACTATAAGGCAAGAAATTTACTACAGTATGTTGATAGTACACAACATACAAGACTTTTCATAATTTGATAGGGTTACTTTTTAGCACCCTAACCTGTTCATGTTTGGGTTTAAAGGCTGTAACGATGTCACTGTGGCTTTTTTATTATTTATGAAATAATATTTAAAAAGCTGTTATATTTTTACCAAAAGGCTTAAACAAAATTTTTTTTAATTGAATCTGTATAAGTGAAATTGGAAATTTTAATTCATTACTGCAGTATTTACATTTAATCAAAATTGGTATATTTTTACCGACTCTGATTAGACAGCCACGGATTCTTCACAGCTCATATCACATTTTTGGCCACAATAATCAATCCAGCATGGCTTGCTGATGCTTTCGTAGCCTTTAGGAGCAAATAAAGCATTGTTATAAACCACTGAAACCTGGCTCAGTTTCTCCTTCCCCATCGACTTCAATGCGTTTCGCAGAGTCAAGTGAAGCTTCCAGTGTACGTTTCCGTGATTTCGGAGAATTTACGGAAAAGCGAACCGCTTAGTTCGCTCGTCTCCAGTTATAAGCGAAACAAAAGCGCTTAATTTAGGCATGAACATTACTGACAATTTAAATTTCTGGTAACAATATATGTAGTCTTGAAGCTACATTTCAATTGTACCATTAACTTTTTTCGAATGCTGACACGCAATAAAGTCACAAATATGAACAAGAATGTTTTGTATTGAAGTACACTACTTTAAATAATACATGGATTTGTTTCTTCAAGAAACACGAATGCTTTTTCTAGTTCCGTGGAATCTGTATATATAAAAAAAAGAAAACAAAAAATCCTTCTTAAATTCAATCTGAATAGGAAACATGCTATCGCCTAGTGGAACCATTGTCTTGGATTCAAATACCACGCCTGCACTGCAAGTTGTCAATGTGGAGTTCGCACGTTCTCGCAGTGGCTGACGTAGCCCTAAAGATGTACAGGTCAGACGGATTGGCGCTGATGAACTGACCCCATTAGCGCGTGCCTTCCAATAGCTCTACACGCACTGCTGTCGTCGGGATACACACAGTCTCTCTGAAAATGTCAATGTATGTGTGCGTACATACTGTATACGGGCGTATTGAATAAGGCACATTTTATTTGCACATACAGACGATAAATGTCACGAATTATAACAGAGTGGCCAAAGTTCATAGGGTCAATATTGTCACATGTACAGAGAGCAGTGAAATTCTTATTTACATGTGCTGATCAATACGAACTTATGAAAAGAGTAAACCGATATATGTAAACCAAATCCGTGATGCTCCCGCTTGGAAATGATGCAACCGCAAATGTATTTTCACTAGAAACCAAAAACACAGTCAATTACATAAGCATTTAACTCACAACAATGCCGGACGAAAATCTCATCTCCTTATAAATGAGCCCACAAAGGACAAATGCAGCAGGTCATTCCTCATAATACTTAGCAACATAAGAGCCCCGCCTCCCAAAAAGTACGCTTTTTGAGGTTGATTGAAATTCTTCATTACACGCAAAATTCCCACGTCGCTCCACATGCCGTTAAACTGAATAGAAGGGAACATTATGACGTTACAGCAAAGGAAATTGGCCGACTGTTAATTTTTCCAGAGTTTAGCGTGTCTGATCAACGAAGGAGATGAAAGTTCCGGTGCCTTCATCTGGGAAATTTTGTTCAAAATAGGGTCGATAAATCAATTGAATATTTTATGTTAACTGTCATCAACGGCTGTTATAAGGCAACATTTCCTCAGGAAATCTTCACCAAAGACCTATCTGTACGCTCAGAATAACAAACTATGTAAAAAGATTGGCCGACAATATGCATTCCCAGAGTTGATAAGTGAATGGCATTTTTGGTTCTGTTTCGCGGGTCATGTACTTGGAATTGATCTGTAAGAGCAATTGGAAAATCTATCTATTTATCTAAAATAGTACCTTATCTGTCCTAATTTTAAATCTAAAAGGGTACTTAATTCACCTAAGTATTATTGCATTAAGAATTGCGTATGTAAAGGGCTTATAATATAGTCAGTGGTCACCAGAGGGCAGTGTTGTCTTTCCAAAGTGCTGCCAGTAGTTCCATTTATTTGTTTCACTTTTGAGTATCCCTGCGGTGGGCTGGCCCCCTGCCCGGGGTTTGTTTCCTGCCTTGCGCCCTGTGTTGGCTGGGATTGCCTCCAGCGGACCCCCGTGACCCTGTAGTTAGGATATAGCGGGTTAGATAATGGATGGATGGACTTTTGAGTATCCAGCCTTAGTTTTGAAACTGCTTTATTAAAGTTTAGGGCCCCTGGGAGTGAGGGGCTTATCCTGGCAGTGGTACGTGTAAGTCATTGATCAACACTGGATGGAATGACAGTGTACTGCAGGTTACAGTCACCTAGCAAGGCAATTTAGACAAACCCATTATAATAACCTTAATGTCTTTGAAAGTATGGGTTGGAAACTGGAGAAGAACATGTATTAACGCAATATGTAAAATTATTTAGCATAATCGATGATGGCAGCTACTAATTTTGCCCTTTGTGCTTAAAAAAGAAGAGATGTTTCAGCTGTGTATTTCTTTTACAGTAAGTATGATGAGTCATAATTTCTGACTGCTCATAATATTTAATAGAAGCAATAATAATACCCATCAGCTAATATTTTAGTATTGTTTTAGTTACCCTTGACAGCCTATTCTCCACATTTATATTACTTTTTTTGACGTTGTATGGTGGTTAGCACCACCTGCACACAGCTCTCCTCAAGGCTGGATGTGAATTCAGGCCGACTGACGTCTATATGGAGCTTTAATGATCTGCTTGTACGTCGGCCCATTAATCTGCAATTCTAAATGAGTGAGTGTGCCGGAAGGTGTGTTGTGGTGGCCTGGTGTCCCCCTTCCAGTGTTGGTTCCTGCTACTTTCATTTTCTACAGCCCCTCATGACCCTGAAGTGGATTAAATGTCAGTCAATGGATGGATGCTGTTAGTGCTTTCCTGCTGTCACTTTATATTAATCTAATTTTCCTCACGATGCCAGTTCTTTGCAGTTCTGGTGACGGGAATAGCCATAAACTCAATAGATCTTCTGGATCGACTTTATTCTATCATATAATTTCCCAGAAGACCTCTTTCCAAATGCTAATGTAGTGCTGGATATAAAGGCTCTTCAACTTAATAGTTCTTTGCAGGACAGAAGAAATCCGTCTCAATCAAACAACCACAGGTAATGGGGTCTCATCAGCTGCTGATCTGCCTCTTGAATGTCATTTCAAAAGTTATTTATTTTGTGTCAATAAGTGGACTTTTAAACCCATCTCCATGCGGTAGAAAGAGTAAGTACTGTAATGGTAAAAATATCGATCTTCAGAGTGGTCTCGTTCAGTTTATCATTTTAATAGTTCTCTCATGACTTCTGAAAGTGAGCTGTAAAGTACAAACAGCCGTAATTACCCCTTTATGACAAAATTTTATTTGGAGTAATTTCATCATTATTGTGACTGAAAGGCCTGGTTGGTGGTCATGGCTCTGAGATGAAATGAAATCTGAGGCTGTGTTCATAACTTTTATTGTGTTGGTATTGACTGGCATGCAGACCAATGTCTAATGTGTATCACAATTAGGGGTCCTTTGGCAGCCTGACAACCCCAGTTTAGCTTTTGTTAGATCATCAACATCAACTTCGTGGTTTCCTGCAAGTTGAAGGTCTGCTTTTCAGATTTGAGAACACCGGTTTGAACAATTAAATGTATCATCTAGACTCCGAGTCACAATTTTCATGTCTCCCTTTATTGTGTCTTGCCATCGTTGTTTTGGTCCCCCATAAGGCCGCCAGCCATCAGTTTTATTGTGGTAGGCAAAGTTGGAGAATCTGCTTGGTGCTGATTGTAGAATGTGGCCATACCACTGCAGTCATCTACCCACATTTTTATCCTGGATTGGTGCAACACCTATTGGTCATCTGGGTGGTTAAATGTGTAAGACCTAACCAACACGAGGCAAAAAAATATTATAGAAAGGATCAGGCGATGGAACATACAGTCGTGTAAAAAAGTAAGTACACCCCGTGGAAACTGTTGACTTTCTCAACATACTAAACAGGCAAAATAACAGACCTTCATCCAAATAGGTGGTACAGGTATGTGTGAAATTAAAATGGCCGTGTTACCTGATTTGGGACATGATCTCTTCTAACATGGCTATCTGTAGGTTGCTCATATTTTCCTCTAATAAGGTCCTGGCAGCATTGGGCACAAGGCAACAACAAGACCCCAGACAGGGCACCAGTCCAGCAAAGAACACACCCAATTAATCAGGTGTCTGCATCTTCAGGATGAAGGAGAAGAGCTGAAGTAGTGAGAGGAAAAAACACACAAAAATGAGGAGAATGTGAAAACTCCACACACAGAATGACCAGGCTGGGACTTGAACCCAGGATTATGGAGGCGGGAGGCAGCAGCACCCCTGAACAGTTAGGTGTATTTTTTAACACCGTATGGATAGATAGATATTAATTTTAGTATAATAGACAGGGATAAATAGATGGATAGATGAATATTAACTTTAGTATAGTTAGATAGATATTAATTTTAGTATAATAGGCAGAGATAGATAGATGGATATTAACTTTAGTATAGTTGGCAGGATTAGATAGATATTAATTTTAGTATAATAGGCAGAGATAGATAGATGGATATTAACTTTTTAGTATAGTTGACAGGATTAGATAGATATTAATTTTAGTAAAATAGGCAGAGATAGATAGATGGATATTAACTTTAGTATAGTTGGCAGGATTAGATAGATAGATATTAATTTTAGTATAATAGGAAGAGATAGATGGATATTAACTTTAGTATAGTTGGCAGGATTAGATAGATATTAATTTTAGTATAATAGGCAGAGATAGATAGATGGATATTAACTTTAGTTGGCAGGATTAGATAGATAGATATTAATTTTAGTATAATAGGAAGAGATAGATGGATATTAACTTTAGTATAGTTGGCAGGATTAGATAGATATTAATTTTAGTATAATAGGCAGAGAGAGATAGATAGATAGATTAGATGAAGAATCCAGTGTTGCATGGGTATATGATATATATGATGTGCTAAGGCAAGAAAGCAAACATTTTGTCTTTACTGGCTGAAAATCAAGAGTCCTATCCTTCACCTTCACTGTCTCTCTGTCAATTTCAGTCCTCATGTGATGAGAATTTGTTCTGTTTGTGTTTATTTGGATTCCATAATTACAGTAACTCCTTGTTGGATCCATTCATGCTGTTTCTTTGTGTATGTTTGGTCCCACATTAATAAACTAGGTGGAAGGTATATACAGTAGGGGGTGATCAAGGGGGATTTCTATTCACTGACATAGATGGGGACTATGTACAGTATAAAGATAGTGCTTTATCAATTATATAAAGACTTATCTATGTACAGTAGATAAATAGATAAGGCACCATATGCAGTCTTAAAATAGATAAGACGCTACATGATACATAGATAGACAAGCCACTATATACAGTATATTGTGGCGGACGGCTGGGGATCCTGCCCAGCCAGGATGCCTGGAAGGACTGGGAGAGAGACAATACCTTCCCTTGGCCCCGAGAGGGCAGCTGCCCTGGTTTGCATGGGGGCCATGGGATCAGAGCTTAGATGCTCAACCTGCGGGGGCCTGTGGCCACTGCCAGGGGGCGCCCAGAGGATTATGGAGCCCTGGACTGCAGCACTTCCGCCACAACCAGAAGTGATGCTGGAAGAGATTCCAGGCACACCCGGAGTGCTTCCAGGTGCTCATGCGGCACTTCCACTACACCAGAAAGTGCTGTCAGAAGATCATCATGAAGCACCTGGAGCACATCTAGGGTATTATAAAAGGGGCTGCCTCACTCCATTAGTCGAGCCGGAGTTGGGAGGAAGAGGACGGAGCTTGTGTTTGGAGGAGTGAGGGCGGCAGAGAGAGAAAAGAAGGGACTGAGTTTGGCTAAAGATACACGTGTGGTCACCATAAGGCTTTGGCGCAGAGTTTTTGTCACACATTATGGCATGTGCTCGTTTTATTTCATACCTGTAAACAGAGCTCAGCTTTTTGCATTACAAAGACAGGCAACAAGCTCCCTGCTGGGTGTACTCTGAGTAATGAAACATGTGCCGATAGTGTGAAATTAAAACGCTTTGAGAAGTACTAAATTGCAACAAGATGCTAGAGGCTTCTGATCTGGTTGGTCTTGTTATGTAAAATAAAATTTGCTTAAGTGAGCCATGGTGTTTAATAAAGTCATTGCTGTCCTAATGAGAGAGTTGGACTTCATTCTAATAAGGTACGAAATGCTGCCTTTTCTACATGGTAGTCATGAGCCTGATATACTCATTGAAAGTCTGGTAAAATCCTTAATTGTGTCCTTGGGTTTCCAAAGGTTCATTTTACAAGGTGACGATTTCTAACCACAGGTTTCTATGGATACGAGCAGAAAAGTGTCTTCAGAACAAATTTGGAGTCTGTTCTGGATATCTTTTATTCTGAAATGTCACATCTTGTACAGCGTGTGTAGCAATCAAGAACGTGTGTGGCGTACACCAAAACTGGTCTACAAGATGAACGCTTGTGTGCCTCCCCCATGAAGGGTGCCAGTGGCTTTCTTATGGTATGACGGATATTTTCCTTTTGCTGAATTTCATAGATGCAAATTCCAGTAACAAAAGGGAACATCTTCATCCCGCAGTGAAGCATTCTTTCCAAATGCTAAGGGAATCTTCTAAGCCTACACTGTAGTTGTCCCTGTTCCTTGCTCACGAGTTCTTGAGCACTAGACTCATCATACCTGCTAGGCCTCAGGGGGCCGTGCCTGCGTGATCAGATGCCATGTCTCTCTCAATCAGGGTTCCTCCCCTGACTGGGGTTCAAATTCATGGGTTACGTCTCTCTTGTTCTTTTTAGATTCTTGTAATGTTCATTAGGTGCATCCATCTTTATTTTTGTATATAAGCTGCCTTTGTTATGTTCCATGTGTTTTGTGGGTGGGTGGCACTGCCACCTTCCAATCCCTGCCAGGAACTGCCCTCCACCCTATAAATCTGGAGGCTATTCCACAGTTCCTGGAGGTTCATTGTGAGTGTGCTTGTGTTTATTGTGATTTTTCAACTTTTTCTTCTGTGTTTGACCCTGGTTTTGGAATTTGTATTGGGACTTGTTTGATTTTTATTGCCTCTGTGTTGCAGGCAATTCCATTTTGCCTTTATGCTCCACAGAGCTTTATTGTGATTGTAATACTCTTTTGTGCAGGATAAATCTTTTATTTTATAAAGATTCAGTACTTACCCTTATTACTAGCCAGGGTTTGATGGTGATATCGCCCTCTAGTGGGCACTATTAGAAGTGCTTTGTGTAAGTGGAGAACGGGCATCCCGGCCAGGATGGGTGATGGTTTCGTACCCGGACAGGAGGCCAGAATGGAATGACAGACGGATTGGCCAGCGGGATGGAAAAATAACTTTGTGCCTTACCAGTATAATATAGTGGATTTACCAGTGGAAGCCGAGAGTCGGGAGCTGTTCTATCCTCCATACACCAGGTGGTGGTGGTCCTCGCATGGCAGCCCAGTCGGGACACCTGTAGGGGTGCTTGGGAGGTGGAGTCCGGAAGTGCAGCCCTGTTGGGGATCCTGGGTTCTGATAGAGAGTTAGAGTTGGAAGGCAGAGGGCAACACTCAATGAGGAGGAAGAATTTATTTATTTATTGTGTTTTTTGGCTAATCTTTGGAAGGGTGATTATTGGAGAAGTGCTGTGTTTAAATAAATATATTTTATTTGAACCCAAAAATGTACTGAGCATTGCTCTGTCTGAGGTCCTGGTGGTTACAGTTGGCACTCTTTAGTGTCTCATGACATCAGACTGCTAGGCCCATCCATGAATAATTTTGCGGTTTTGTATGTAGAAAATAATAATACAGCGAATGTACACATGCTTGAGTTATACTGTATGTTCATTGCATTTCTAGCAATCATGATTACAGTTCTTGCCCAGACTGGTTATATGGCACTGGAAGTAACTCATTGTTGTAAATGTGGACCATTTTTAAGTATTTTATGCTTTATTGTTTTTGTTAATTCTGAGTTGTTTTGTTTCAAGTTTTGATGTTATTTCTGTTAGCTTCACTTATCTGTGTTCTGTCTTCTTGAATGCGTCTCCATTGCCTGTGTTTTGAGGGTGGAGCCTGGGGAGGTGGGGCTACCCTGATGTCACAACTGCTGGCTCCTCCTTCTGGCTATTTATTCCAGTCAGAAGTCAGAGCCAGCATTCAAATGCAGAACTTGTTTGCAGTTTTGTAAATTTTGTGTTTTTCATTTGTAGTGTTTTGGTTTTTTTTTTGGATAATTTCTGCTTGTCAGAGTGGTGCACAGTCAATAAATAACCTGCTCCTCAACAACAAAAAAACAAAGGAGCTTGTTATTGACTTTAGGAAAAACAAAACTGACATCCAGCCACTCATTGGCGGGGCCTGTGTGGAGAGGGTCCCGGTGTTCAGGTTTCTGGGTATGGAGCTGGAGGATGACCTGACCTGGAGCGCCAACACCAAGGAGCTGCTAAAGAAGGCGCAGCAGAGACTGTTTTTTCTGAGAATTCTCAGAAAGAACCACCTCCCAAAAAATCTGCTCCTTGCTTTTTATCATTGTTCCATCGAGAGTGTGCTGATGTACGGACTGTGTGTGTGGTACGGCAGCTGCACTTCTTCAGAAAAGAAAGCGCTCCACAGGGTCGTCAGGATAGCGGAGAGAACAATTGGTTGTACCCTCCCCACTCTGGAACAAATCTACACATCCCGTAGCCGCAAAAAAGCAATTGACATTTCACAGGACTCATCACATCCCGGTCATTGCCTCTTCCAGCTTTTGCCATCGGGCAAGAGATACAGAGCTATGAAAACCAGGAGAAACCTCCTTAAAAACAGCTTTTATCCGAAAGCAATCATGGCCCTGAACTCAGAATAAAACTGCTCCATATTATTCTACCAATGTGCAATATAGACCTTAAGTCACAAGTGCAATTTGTATATTTATTACTATTCGGTTTGTTATTATTTTTCTCTCTTCTTGTCTTTTTGTCTTTTTAACTCTTATTCCTCACACTGAGTCGATTGCACCTTCAATTTCGTTGTTCCTTTGTAAAAAGTGACAATGACAATAAAGATCTATCTGTCTTTGTTACTTGATTCTTCTCTTTGAATAAGTGTTTCAGGGATTGCTTTCTTTGGATTGATGCATACCTTTTTTTAATATTTTTGTTATTCTATTTTGTAAACCAACTCACAAATTATAATGGTTACAATTTGGTATGGTCAGAATTTTCCTAGTTTTATCTCTTTTTAATGACATTTTTGTATATTTTGGACTCTTGTAATCTTTTTGAACTCTCTAAGCTGTCTGGTGTCACACATGTGCACATGGGAGGCAGCTAAAGGGCCTGAATGAGAGTAATTCCATGCCAGACCAGGGGGTGGCAGAGTGCACTGACTCTTTCTCTCACTTCTCTGCAGACCAGTTACAAGAAATTCCACCTGCCCCCCCGATGACATCACTTCCGGTCCAGAGGCCAATGACATCACTTCCAGTTCCAGCCCTATTGATGACATCACTTCCTCTGCTCATCCTTAAAGCCGCCATCTTTGTGGCAAGCAAGTCAGTTCTGTTCTGGACTCTGATCTGTACACTTATGTTCACTTATTCATTTAATCTGCAGCCAGGAAATAATATATGGATGGCTGCCCCAAACTTTTTTCGATTTTTGTGACACTGTCGATTTTTGAGGCCTGCTATGCTGGAAACCAGCGGTTAGAGTAAGCTATTGAAGGTCCTGTCCTGCATTTTATTGAACATTTTGGAGGCTTCACACCTTTTTTGACCATTTTTGTGGCCTGCTAGGTCAAGAAACCAGCAGTTAGCAGTTGGAGTAAGATGGATTAAGCTGACTGGGCCACTTGAGGATAGTCAGAGAAAGTTTTGCTTTCTGGTATTTTCCACCCACACTTTCTCATTTTGACCACCAACTTTTGCATTCTAATCATCTCCCAGGTCTTTTTCATTGACATTCTGCATGTCATAATGTGTGCTTAATTTGGGGCTGAAGCACTGTCCTCTCTATGTGGGTAGGGGGTCCCCCTCAGGCTGTGGGATGAAAAACCAGCCACCTAGCCCTAAGTATGATGAAAAAAAGAGATCCTGGACTCCCACATTCTCCAAACATGGCCCTTGTTGCCCACTCAGACCCACTAAGCCAACAATACCTTCTCAGCATTTTGAATTCTGTTACTTGTGGGGATGCTGCTAAATTTTGAATTCTTTTTTTGTGTACTGTTAAAGGTAATTATTCTTCTTTGTACAAATCTTGAATTGTGACTCTAGTTGTCACTCTGTGTGTCTTGCCTTGATTTCTTGTATCAACGTAACAATTTCTGTACTGTTCTATTGCAAACAAATATCCCTCTGGGGTAGTAAAGTCTACCTAACCTAGTAAATATGACAAGATGGCTACAGAACAGTAGTTACATAAGACAGTGTTTTCTGGTGCTGTGACCCACTTTTTCACATGTATTTGTTTTTGTGACCCACCAAGGTTCCCCTCAGTAAATTGAGCACAATCATTCGAGCAACCACTTACCACTATAAATGATAACAACCCATGACCCACTAGTGGCAGCCGGAGACCCACTTAGAGGTTGAGAAACACTGGCATTAACAATATAAATTGCTTTATCTGAGTGGCAAATAAAGTTTTATGAATGTTGTAACAAGTATATTAATGTTGGCGACAATCAGATTTGTCTGACTGGTTCAAATCACTTTGATCACCTCTCATATTTTGTAGGTACTGGCAATGCCCTAAACGAAAAAAATAAAAACTATACTTAAAATGAACATTTTAATCAACTCAATGTTCATGATAAATTTTCTATGTTTTGTAGTCACTGTGAGGTTGACAGTTTTCTTTGAAACTCTTTCGGTTTTCATTGCCGTATCTTTACAATGTTGGCTCTACCCAAGTCCTCCACATTTGACTGTCCTGTACTTACTCGACTGCCATGTGCATTTTGAGTCCAGCTTCTTTTCAGTACGGTAGCATCTGGGTGGGCTTGAGGTCTACTGCCATCGACCTTACCTTCCAATGCTGTCTTTGCAATGCTTTGGTTGCTCATCTTCAATCCATGTCCAAGCCATCTCTTTTTGTCTCTCACGTACGATGTCTGTCAATGTTCTCCTCACTCTCTGACCTGTTCATTGACTGCCTTCTCTATGTGTTGTACACCATTTTGAACACAAACAGTTTGTTGTTATCCTTTTCTGTGAGTGTCCGTGCTTCGCAGCGGTACTTTTAGCATGTAGTATGTATGAAATTCTGTATTCACGCTAATTCATTTATTATGGCAGATCTTGTCAACTCCACTCTTTTTGTATGTGCTCAGGCAGAAGAAATACAGTACATCATCTGTGAATTGGAAGTTGCTGATTCTTCTACTGGCTATGGTACAATCTCTCTATTTCACAGTGATTATAAAATCATTAGCATGTTGGCTATTTCCCATACTTTGTAAGTATGTATTCAGGTTAACAGGGCACTGGAATCATCGGGTAGAAGGGTCCATTCATTTGATTGACCAGTCCAGCAGTGAATGGCCAATAGGGGTGAGATTTCTTGTTAGCCAAGGTCTCCAGGACCCTGACTGTGTCTGGCTTGTCTCTGACTCTTTTTTCTATAATATGGCTGTGCTTCTACAAGAAGCTGATGGACAGACATTATTGTTAATTAATTTCTACTTTGCTTTTGATGTATTTGAACAAATCTGTATCCTCATATGTGATAGTTTGGTATTTAGTGAGTGCTATAATCTTTTCTTGAATTTTGTCTTGAGAGTTGCACTTGGTGAGGAGTGCTGTGTAAGAACAAAGTAGTTTGTACTCTTGTGTTGGATTCCTGAGGTGGACCTGATAGACTGGCTTTCGGGCTCTATGAAGATGATTACTTGTGTGCTTTTTTGTGTGTTGTGTTTACTACATTTTTGACATCCATTGCACTCCCAACCTACCAGCCAAGGGGTCTCTCTGAATTGTCCCTCCCAAGATTTCTTCCATTTTCTTTCCCTACAGGGTCATTTGTTTTTGTTCTTGTTGTCTTTGGCAGGCTGGAGGGCTGTCATAAAACTGGGCCTGTTAAAGCCCATTGAGGCATTCCTTGTGTGGTTTGGGGCTATACAAGAAAGAAATTGTTATTGTTGTTCACTGTTAAATATTAACTAATTTGCCATACAGTAATTTATCCTAAATTAACAGGCTAAGGCAAAGTAAACTTACAAAGAATTTCCTAAGTGCTTCAAGACTAGACATTAGCATATGTTTATTAAAGTAACACTTAGCAACTGAGACTTGTTGATATCTACTTTAACCATTGGTTTTAAAGGTCATGGACTAGAGGTGCCGATAATGAAGTGGTCTCCAGGAAATCACACATTAACAGAGTCCTTAAAATAGAAGTTTGACATTCTTCATGTTGAAATTATTTCTTCACAAACATGATATAAATGCACTTGCCATGTGAAATTGTATTTCAAAGTCTGATGATTTTTATACATTTTTAAAAAATATCTTCTTCAGACTGGTTCTTTACAATGGAAGCAATGGGGCACACAGCACCACTGGAAAAGAAAAGGCTAAAAACTTCCTCTTTGAATTTTGATAAAAGAAAATGGTCTTTCTGTGTTTCTGACGCATGTGTGTGACAACAAAAGGAATCTGGAAAATCAAAAACTGAAATCTCTCCTTCATCTAAGTATTCAGAGCATTTGCTGTGGCGCTCCAAATTGTGCTCAGGTGACCCCTGGTTGCTGTAATTCTTCTTGAGGTGTGTTGAGAACTTGATTAGAGGCCAAATGAATTGATTGGAGATCATTTAGAAAGGCAGATATGTACTTGCGTTTAGGTCCCTGACCGACCAAGTTGCTATTTATTTATTTATTTTGGGGAATGAACTCAGCTGGGCATGGTCTACTGAAAGAGCTGAGAACAGGAACTGAAACAGAAGTGACAACGATAAAGCCCCAGCTACAATAACTGAACAGGAGCCAGACGGACATGTGAACGAATAAAGGGCAATGCAGTATGGACGAAGGTGGCGGTGGCTCTGAGCTTTCTTAAAGGACACTGGTAATGTAATTATTTTCCATTACAGAATACAGAAGCAGGCAAAGAAAAATTCAAACAAAATTAAAATATACTATCAGAGAATAAAATAGTATAAAGTAAGTACATATCTTAATATATAAAGTGACAGAGATTAATACTAGTTTCAACATTGTACAATTTCATTTTTTCAGAAAATAACGATGTTTTTAAAACTATACACGTTTGTATTTGTGTGTATAATTAAAATTATCCATCAAGTAAATACATTCCTTGTTAATATCTTCATTGATCTAACAAGGAATTGAACTTTGTGCAGCTCATTAGAAAGGTTATAAAGAATATGTGTATGTATAAATATATATGTATATATATATGTGTGTGTGTGTGTTTGTATATACTGTATGTATGTATATAATATAATATATATAGTGAATTAGATGCTGTATAGCGCCCGACCTGACACAGACTCACACTGAG
This sequence comes from Erpetoichthys calabaricus, assembly GCF_900747795.2. Taxonomy (NCBI): domain Eukaryota; kingdom Metazoa; phylum Chordata; class Cladistia; order Polypteriformes; family Polypteridae; genus Erpetoichthys; species Erpetoichthys calabaricus. The sequence continues at coordinate 86,227,682 of NC_041410.2, read as the reverse complement.
GCACATGTAAAAAGACGCAAAGACTTTATTTTTCTTCAGCTGGAGGGCACGTCTTCCCAGTGAGCCCCCCAGCCGCAACACAGTCCCAAAAGCACTTAAAGTAAATCACAACAAACACTCTTCTGGCACCACCACTCCTCCCATCTAGCTTTGTCCTCCACCTCCTTACTCTGGCTCCTTAGTGGTGGTTACTGGCCCTTTTTATAGCCCATCTGTAAGTGCTCCAAGTGCTTGATCACCTGCTTCTGATTGCACTTCCAGGCGGGGCTTTTGAGTTGTCTAGGCTGGCTCAGGGACCCATGCAGCACCCACTGGCGGCCACCCCAGATCCCAACAGGGCTGTGGAGAACTTCATCTCCCATGGAGCCCTGCGGGAAACTGAGGCACCATCGTCAGCCAGGGAGGCTGCCACCAAGCGTCCCGGGGGAGGTAATGAGACGCCCATGGTTGCTCCCCTGGAACATACGTCGAAGGGGCGTCCCGGCTGGGCATGGGACTCAG